>NW_021233202.1:47022-52458 GCF_002162155.2 Triticum dicoccoides | reverse complement strand
CAGAACGTTTGACTGGTCAATTGATTGTGTCATCAAAAAAATACGGAGTTGTACGTGTGAGCCAGTGACCGTATAATCATGATATGTATTTGTTTAACACGGTACAAACGCAAGGGCTCATATATATATACGCACAAGCACTCACCGCTATAAGCACACACACACGAACCCTACCCCTATGAGCACCTTCGAGAGAGTGGGCCAGCATATATGATCTTGAGATTTTACGAAGTCACCATCGGTGCCTCGTAGTCGAGTGGAACGTCTCCTCCCACTGAACGTACGTCGCCGGAAAATACTGAAATTAACACAAGATAAATGCGAGCACCGGGACTTTAACCTTGGTGGGCTCGAGAAACCACTGTGCTCTAACCATCCAACCACATGTTGGTTAGCACGACAAAATGTACGTGGTGATTGTGATGAGCTTATTCTGAAGTCCAGTGACCATATCATGCTTTCGCTTCAAATACAATGACCGTAAGTGTCGTCAACAAAATAAGAAGCATGCATCAAATGCAAAGTCCATCAGTGTCATCAACAAAATATGGAGATGTATCGTGAGCTAGATACCGTTGTACTATTGTATATGCTTATTTTCTTAGTGGTCGATTGTGTGTGTGGTGTGGTGGGCACATCATTTCTAGTTGTGGTGGGTCAACATGAAGACTCATGGGTCGGTTCCATCCTGCGCCACATATAGGTTGGACCGAGACAGGTTATACGAAGAACCTGAACCGAATGTAGTGCAAATCTTCAAGGATTGCCACACCAGCAAAATGAAGGGCATGAGCACACCAGTTCAAGCCGCTGTGGTAAGTCCTTACTCCTCCTACCTTGAACTGATTGGTACTGTGATGTGTTCATTTAACTACTTGGTTTGCAGCTAATGTCAGTTACTCTGTTCACTTTTATTCACAGTTGTCTTAACGTATCATTTCACCTTACATGGTTTAAAAGAGATGAAGGACATTCTTTTGGTCTTGATCTGTAATCTAGTTGTTATGTTCACGTGCGCACACAATGATAAAATAGCCTGTTTGTTTTATATCTGTTTGCCCATGATATGAATGATGTCATACTATGTTCATCCTACTTTAAACCATGTCTCTTTATCCTTAGATGTCAACGAATATGAGGAAATAGACAATACAGTAGGCATGCTACATGGACATATGTTCCAAAAGTTATTTTATTATGTAGTTGGCACTACAATACATGCTAATGTATTACAGTAGTTCACCAAAATAAGTTATGTATAAACGTTTAACCTACTTTGTTTGTTTTTGTCTCATTAGTAACTTATCTGGTACACTAATCTACAAGTTCAAACTTTCAGGAAGCTATGGAGCAAATGATTGAACAGCCACAACCACCTGAAGGTGACGAGGCTACTAGAGGCACAATGTCACCTCTTGCTGCAGTGCGTCAGTATCTCTCCACTAATAGTGCAAAAAGCACCTTCCTGCGTGATTCTGGGTTGGTTGTCAAGGTAACCTCGTCCAAATCGCCTATTGAACAAAATCTTCCTGCTAGACAAAGTGATATATCTGTGTTCCAGACACAAGTCCAATCCCTAATGGACGTTGTTTCGGAAACAAGAATAGTGGTTGAGAAATGTCGTCAAGATATGAATGGTTTTGAAACCAGACTATCAGACATTCGCTTCGTTGTTCAAGAGCAATGGCGGAAAAAAGGTGGAGATCGTGCTGCTCCATCAGATTCTACATCCTGAAACATTAGCACTCAGGTCAAATGATCTGTGCTTCTATACATCTGATGGTTCTTTTATCTGGAAGGACTGTAAACTTTATGCCAACAGGCCTTTTGTTGTATGGTTGGAATTTATTTTGTTGTGATACAACATTTATGATGCTGCCTCAGGCTGCAGTAATTACGACGCTATTTTTGTATAGTGTAGGTTTATCTTAGTAATGTATTCAGCTAAAACCTTCGTAGGAGCCCAACATGCCAACATTCGTCGGGCCCATTCCAATTGGGCTAAAAATGATTATGGGCCGAAATTGGAATGTAGCCCACTAAAAATATCTGGGCCTAAATCAGCATAAGCTTTCATATTTCTCTGGTAGGCCCGTGCCCATAGTGGGCCTTTAACAGGCCTAAACATAATTTGGGCCCTCAGTAAAAATAGCCCGTTTACAGGTGTAAATATCTCGAGCCCATAAAATACATGGGCCTTTAATAGACCGAAAGTGAGAGTGGGCCCTGATTGTGCCAAATAACCCACTGGACTTTAACAGGCCAAAATTCGGATGGGCCGTAAATGCGCCGGCCTAATACACGGGCCTTTAACAGGCCGGAACTTCGGTCGGGCTAGATTATCGGCATTTTTATATGGGCCGTTAATGGGCCTGATATGACGTTGGGCCACATATGGCCCATGGTTTACGTCCGGCGTTAAGAGGCCGAAAATGACAACAGGCCGAAAGTGGCCCAAAGCTATAGTGGGCCTCTAACAGGCCGAATGTCAGACATGGCCGAATATGACCCAAATCCTTCATGGTCGTTTATGGGCCGAATGTTTTGATGGCCTGTAAATGGGCCCAAATGAAGCCGGACCTTTAACAGGCCAGAAATACACCGGGCCTTAATTCGGCCCAATTACTTAGCGGACTGTTAACGGGCTAGAAGTGACCATGGGCCGCGTTGATGACAAGTTTAGGACAGGCCGTTGATGGGCCGATTTGACAGAGAATGTTGGGCCTTTAGCTGGGCCGACCCATTATGGTCGGCATAATCTTGTGGGCCTTTAGCTGGGCCGGCCCATTGTGGTCCACAAAATCTTGTGGGCCTTTAGCTGGGCCGGCCCATTATGGTCTGCAAAACCGTGTGGGCCTTTAGCTGGGCCGACCCATTATGGTCCGCTAAATTTTGTGGGCCTTTAGCTGGGCTGGCCCATTATGGTCCGCTAAATCTTATGGGCCTTCAGTTGGGCCGGCCCATTTAATCTTTGTGGGCCACTTTTGGGCCGGTCCACGTGTCAACATATCATAGGCCCATCTCGACCGTTGGATGAGTGACACCTGTGCCAACGCGGAGCTGACGCGTGGATCCGTCAGCCAATGAGAATTTTACTCGTGGAAAATCGGCATTGGTCGTGGTTGTTAACGGGTTATCGGGTCCAAAATCCGACCCGATAGCTTAACGGCGTTCCATTACGGTGGATGCCACGTGTCGGTCACCCTTGACGAAAGCACTTTTGTGATGCGCGATTTATCGTCATGGAAGTGGACACTTCCGTGATGATAATTTTGGCAATGTCATGGAACACTTCTACGACAGCACAGGTATGACTATCTTGATTTTGTCATAAGTTTGTCATGGATGTACATGCATGACAGAAAATGCGACCTACTGTGGCAAACACGCATCATCACGGAAGTGTATTTTTTTGTAGTGTAGGCCAAAATAATCATGGCAACACACGGACTGTTGTAACCATGGGCCTCCTGCAGGCCGTATGATCCATGGGCCTTCGTCCGGCCGTAGGATCCATCGGCCTTCTATACGGGCCTTAGGGTCCATGGGCCTTTTACGGGCCGTAGGGTCCATGGGCCTTCTACAGGTAGTACTATCCATGGGCCTCATACGGGCCGTAGGATCCATGGGCCTTCTACGGGGTGTATCATCATTTCGCCAATCATGGGCCGTACTATTTGTGGACCATAACGGGCCGTTAATAGGCCGTATTTGATAACTCTATGAAAACAGCCCAACGGGTTTTTTTGACATGAAAGCGGCCCAATGTATTAACGGTCCGCAAACGGGCCGACTGTAATCACGGGCTGAATTTGGCCGACAAGCAGAAAATGACAGTAACGGACCGTATGTAACCGAATGCTGCGAATGAGCCCAAGAATCAATGGGCCCTGAGAAGGCTGAAAGATAACTTGGGCTGGAAATGGCCCAATGGAATAACGGGCCGTTAATGTGTATAAAGTGATACACTGTTCATTACGGGCCAGTTTCACCACGGGCTGTTAATGGGCCAAGAGTTACAAAGGTCCTCATATGGGCCGAAAGAATTCATGGGCCACACATGGGCCGGAAGTTAAAACGGGCTGAATCATATTGGACGGACCGGATGACGCTACTGGGCCTAATTCGGATAGGGCATAACGGGCCCTGGGTTAGCGGGTTGTAAATGGGTTATATGCGAACAGGCCGTTAACAGGCTTTCCGTGGGCCGGCCCGCCATCTTTTGACCAAGTCAAACGGGCTGGCCTCAGGAATGGGCCTCTGTTGGGCCGTGCCACGTGCCGCCGTATCATAGGCGCCTTCGGTCCAATGAGCGGATGACATCTGTGCCAACGGTGAGCCGACACGTGTTTCCTCCAGCCAATGATGATTTTACACGTGGAAAATCCCCATTGGTCGGGGCTGTTAATGGGTTATCGGATCCAAAAACCAACCCGATAGCTTAACGACGTTCCGTTACGGTGGATGCCACGTGTCGGTCACCCTTGATGAAAGCACTCCTGTGATGTGCGATTTATCGTCATGGAAGTGGACACTTCCGTGATGATAATTTTGGCAATGTCATGGAACACTTCTACGACAGCACATGTATGACTATCTCAATTCTGTCATAAATTTGTCATGGATGTACATGCATGATAGAAAACACGACCTACTGTGACAAACACGTATCATCACGGAAGTGTATTTTTTGTAGTGCTCGTTGGAGGCACCGACGAGAGGCATGACAATAGACCCAGCTAGGACCTTCCCACAAAGGTAAGCGTGGTTGCACTAGCCAGCTCGATATGGTGGCACCATGGCTCAGCCAACAGTTTTTCAAGTTCAATTTAATCTTGTTAAACTTGAATGCAATATGCTTAGTCATGATAAAATAACATGATGCAATTACAATGCATGAGCATGATATCAACATAAGCATGGGGGTGCAACATAACTACCAACCATATCAACAATGAATCATATTCAACTGAGCATGGTATAATGAAGAGCATGAATATCACAAGTATAACACTATTCAAAGCATAACAGGACCACTAGCATCAACACTAAACATCATGCAAGAACATAATGATAAAACTACCATGCAAGCATTTAACCAACTGGGTGCAAAAGAACATGAATAACAACGATACTCAGAACAGACAAATAGTCATGCACCGAATACCATCACCAACATGTACTACTACCAAGCATGGCCAATATTAAAGTAATACTAGCATGAAGAACAGAGTGCAAGAAACATAGCATGACGTTAACCACTGATCCATAAGCATAACCGAAATAACGGCAACAGTAGCAAAACAGACATTTATTAAAGATTTAAGTTGAAAACCAATGCTACTACATGGCTATCATGCAAATGGTGGTTGTGGCTTGCCTGAGGGTGAAGAAGGCTCCGGGAAGAGGTGCAGAAAGATCGCGAAAAGAATCACC
>NW_021233202.1:45999-46335 GCF_002162155.2 Triticum dicoccoides | reverse complement strand
GAAAATATTCCCTCTCAGAGCGGGCTGATTAGGGCAAGGGCATCAAGGTCATTTTCAAAATGTCAAAACATAGTGAAAATGATGGGAACGGAACATGCTTGAAGAGATGAAGACGTGGGCGTTGGATTCACCTCAATCGGAATTACGAGCAAAAAGTTACGGCCGTTTGTTCGTTAGGCAGAAAATAGATAAAAAGTATTCTTTTTCTGTGCTAACGGGTGAACGTTCATAACTTAGGGGTTTCGGCCGGCGGCTAGAAACACAGAAAGCGTATTTTTAGGAATATGTCTTCATACAAGATAAAGCATAAAGTGCAGTGAAGAAGCATAGAAGTAC
>NW_021233202.1:39455-45059 GCF_002162155.2 Triticum dicoccoides | reverse complement strand
AGGGGAGGCGGCGACCGATCATGGGGACGGCGGCCAAAGTTACTCCGGCGACTAGTTGAGGGGTGGGGAAGGCTCGGTGGGTATTGGGGACTCCTCTGGTGGTGGTAGAATGGAGGGAGGGACTCGGCTTCGACCGAATTTAAGAGGAGGAGTCCAGCGGCGATGGAGGTCAGGGAGGGGCTCTCGTGCTTGGGCAAGTAGCCAGGCAGGACGAGAGGAGGGTGGGGAGGTTGGTGATGAGGAGAGGAGGGGCTTGGGTGGCTATATATAGCTGAGCGGTGAGGGGGTGAGGTGGCATGCACGCGTCTACCTGTTCGTGCTCCGGCGACGGGCACACACGACCAAGGGTCACGGGAGGGGTGGTAAGGCGACGAGGGAGGACGCGGATGAGGCACAGAGGTCACGGAGACGAAGCAGAGCTCGGGGACAAGGGGAGGAAGAAGACACGGAGGTGGAAGACGACGCGGTCATGGGCGCGCTCTGTCTCTTGATGGGGACGGGTCACCGAGGAAGCTGACGGAGGTGAAAATGCTTCTAGGAGGACGGCGACAACGCGTGCTAGCTGTTAGACACGCTCACACGTGCGAAGACGACGAGAGGAGGAGGGGCCCGAACCAAACAACGGTCAACTCGCGTCCATGGCGTGCCAGGGCGGAGGTCACCGCGTGAGCTGGCGCAAGCGGCACAGCAAGGAGAAAAGCCAAGAGGGAGAGAAACAAGCATAGTGATCCCTAGTGTGATCACAGATAGCAAGAATACAAAGGAACAATAAGGTGTTTGGAACTTGCCGTGGTTCACATGCGTGGTGATCAAGGATGAGATTTGACTGGCCTTGATCAATCACTAAGGTGACTAAGATAGCAAGGTTTCAGATCAAGAAGAGGAGTTTAGCTAGTGGTTGCTGTAGAAACCACCAGACTGGACAGAAATACAAAACAAGAAGTAGCACTCACTAGGAGTAATGGATTGGGCTGAAAATGGACATGGCAGAATTATTTGGGCATAAGAGAGTGCCATTAAAATTTCATGCCATTTGGCCAAGCCAAAATGGTACTTCCCTCATAGCTATCTTCTCTGAACAGGAATTAAGAAAATTCCTGAGGGAAAATGGCTAGATGAAATGAGCCCAAATTTTGTATGGATAGGTTATATAGGTAGGAGATGTCCTAGGAAAATTTTCAGACATAATGGAGCAAGATAAAATATACTTGCTTCATTAACTGAAAATTTGGATAGAACCAAAGAATTGATGCTTAGCTCACATGGATGCATTGCATGAGCTCAAATCTTGAGGAGGACTTTTATTTGATAAAATGAAAGATCATGCAAAAATTAAACTCAATTGGATTCACCTAGCTAGTACTTCCTTCACAACCAATTCCCTAAGACAGGAAATTTGAAAAATTGCTCAGGAATATTTACTCGGCAAATTAAGTTGAATTTTGTCATAGGGCAATTATTTGGACATGAAAATGAAGGAAATATGCCCTAGAGGCAATAATAAAGTTATTATTTATTTCCTTATTTCATGATAAATGTTTATTATTCATGCTAGAATTGTATTAACCGGAAACATAATACATGTGTGAATACATAGACAAACATAGTGTCACTAGTATGCCTCTACTTGACTAGCTCGTTAATAAAGATGGTTAAGTTTCCTAACCATAGACATGAGTTTTCATTTGATTAACGGGATCACATCATTAGGAGAATGATGTGATTGACTTGACCCATTCTATTAGCTTAGCACATGATCGTTTAGTATGTTGCTATTGCTTTCTTCATGACTTATACATGTTCCCATGAATATGAGATTATGCAACTCCCGTTTACCGGAGGAACACTTTGCGTGCTACGAAACATCACAATGTAACTGGGTGATTATAAAGGTGCTCTACAGGTGTCTCCGAAGGTACTTGTTGAGTTGGCGTATTTCGAGATTAGGATTTGTCACTCCAATCGTCGGAGAGGTATCTCTAGGCCCACTCGGTAATACACATCACTATAAGCCTTGCAAGCATTGTAACTAATGAGTTAGTTGTGGGATGATGTATTACGGAACGAGTAAAGAGACTTGCTGGTAACGAGGTTGAACTAGGTATTGAGATACCGATGATCGAATCTCAGGCAAGTAACATACCGATGACAAAGGGAACAACCTATGTTGTTATGCGGTTTGACCGATAAAGATTATCATAGAATATGTAGGAGCCACTATGAGCATCCAGGTTCTGCAATTGGTTATTGACCGGAGACGTGTCTCAGTCATGTCTACATAGTTCTCGAACTCGTAGGGTCCGCACGCTTAACGTTCTGTGACGATTTGTATTATGAGTTTATGTGTTTTGATGTACCGAAGTTAGTTCATAGTCTCGGATGAGATCTGGGACATGACGAGAAGTCTCAAAATGGTCGATACGTAAAGATCGATATATTGGACGACTATATTCGGACATCGGAAAGGTTCCGAGTGATTTGGGTATTTTTCGGAGTACCGGAGAGTTACAGGAATTCGCCGAGGAGTATATGGGCCTTATTGGGCTTTAGGGGAAAGAGAGAGGAGAGGATGCGCCCCTCCCCCCAATGCTTAGTCCGAATTGGACTAGGGGGAGGGGCGGCGTCCCCGCCCTTCCTTCTCTTCTATTTTCCCTTTCCTTCTCTCCTACTCGTACTACTTGGAAGGGCTCCTAGTTCTACTAGGAAAGGGGGAATCCTACTCCCGGTGGGAGTAGGACTCCCCTAGGGCGCGCCATAGAGAGGGCTGGCCCTCCCCCTCCTCCACTCCTTTATATACAGGGAAGGGGGCACCCCTTGGAGACACACTAATTGATCATTGATCTTTTAGCCGTGTGCGGTGCCCTCCTCCACCATAATCCACCTCGGTCATATCGTAGCAGTGCTTAGGTGAAGCCCTACGCCGGTAGCATCATCATCACTGTCATCACGCCATCGGGCAGACGAAACTCTCCCTCGAAGCTCTGCTGGATCGGAGTTCATGGGACGTCACCGAGCTGAACGTGTGCTGAACTCGGAGGTGCCGTGCGTTCTGTACTTGGATCGGTCGGATCATGAAAACGTACGACTACATCAACCGCGTTGTGCTAATGCTTCCGCTTTCAGTCTACGAGGGTACGTGGACACACTCTCCCCTCTCGTTGCTATGCATCACCATGATCCTGCGTGTGCATAGGAATTTTTTTTTGAAATTACTACGTTCCCCAACAGTGGCATCCGAGCCAGGTTTATGCGTAGATGTTATATGCATGAGTAGAACACAAGTGAGTTGTGGGCGATAGAAGTCATACTGCTTACTAGCATGTCATACTTTGGTTCGGCTGTATTGTTGGATGAAGCGGCCCGGACCGACATTACGCGTACACTTACGCGAGACTGGTTCTACCAACATGCTTTGCACACAGGTGGCTGGCAGGTGTCAGTTTCTCCAACTTTAGTTGAACCGAGTGTGGTTACGCCTAGTCCTTGTGAAGCTTAAAACAACACTAACTTGACAAACTATCGTTGTGGTTTTGATGCGTAGGTAATAACGGTTCTTGCTCAGCCCGTAGCAGCCACGTAAAACTTGCAACAACAAAGTAGAGGACGTCTAACTTGTTTTTGCAGGGCATGTTGTGATGTGATATGGTCAAGACGTGATGAAATATAAATTTTTGTATGAGATGATCATGTTTTTTTAAAGTTATCGGCTACTGGCGGGAGCCTCATGGTTGTCTCTTTATTTGCATAAGATGCAAGTGCTATGTAATTGCTTTACTTTTATCATTATGCGATAGCGATAGTTGCAAACACAATAGCTGGTGAGACGACCATGTGATGACACGTTGATAAAAGATCAAGATGATGGAGATCATAGTGTCATGCCGGTAACAATGGACATCATGACAGTACTTTGGATATGGAGATCAAAAGCACAAGATGATGATGGCCATATCATGTCACATATTATGATTGCATGTGATGTTTATTTTTTATACATCTTATTTTGCTTAGTTCGATGGTAGCTTTATAAGATGATCCCTTACTAAATTTCAAGGTAAAAGTGTTCTCCCTGAGTATGCACCATTGCCAAAGTTCGTCGTGCCGAGACACCACGTGATGATCGGGTGTGATAAGCTCAACGTTCATCTACAACGGGTGTAAGACAGTTTTACACATGCAGAATACTCGGGTTAAACTTGACGAGCCTAGCATATGCAGATATGGCCTCGGAACACTGAGACCGAAAGGTCGAGCATGAATCGTATAGTAGATATGATCAACATAGTGATGTTCACCATTGAAAACTACTCCATCTCACGTGATGATCAAACATGGTTTAGTTAATTTGGATCACGTGATCACTTAGATGATTAGAGGGATGTCTATCTAAGTGGGAGTTCTTAAGTAATATGATTAACTGAACTTTAATTTATCATGAGCTTAGTCCTGGTAGTATTAGCATATCTATGTTTTAGATCAATAGCTCGCGTTTAGCTCCCCTATTTTATTTTTTGATATGTTCCTAGAGAAAAATAAGTTGAAAGATGTTAGTAGAAAAGATGTGGACTAGCTCCGTGATCTGAGGATTATCCTCATTGCTGCATAGAAGTATTATGTACTTCATGCACCGTTAGGTGACAGAACTATTGCAGGAGCAGATGCAGATGTTTTGAATGTTTTGACAAAAGCTCGGTATGATAAATACTTGATAGTTTAGTGCACCATGCTTTACGGCTTAGAACCGGGACTTCAAAAATGTTTTGAATGCCATGGAGCATATAAGATGTTCCAAGAGTTGAAATTGGTATTTCATACTCATGCCTGTGTCGAGAGGTATGAGACCTCTGACATTACTTTGCCTACAAGATGGAGGAGAATAGCTCAACCCGTAAGCATGTGCTTAGATTGTCTGAGTACTACAATCACTTGAATCAAGTGGGAGTTAATCTTCCAGATAAGATAGTGATTGACAGAGTTCTCTTGTCACTATCACCAAGTTGCTAGAACTTCATGATGAACTATAATATGCAAGGGATAATGGAAACGATTCCCAAGCTCTTCGTGATGCTGAAATCGACGAAGGTAGAAATCAAGAAAAGCATCAAGTGTTGATGGTTAACAAGACCACTAGTTTAAAGAAAAGGGCAAAGGGAAGAAGGGTAACTTCAAGAAGAACGACAAGCAAGTTGCTGCTCAAGTGAAGAAGCCCAAGTCTAGACCTAAGCCTGAGACTAAGTGCTTTTACTGCAAAGGGACTAGTCACTGTAAGCGGAACAACCCCAAGTACTTGGCGGATAAGAAGGATGGCAAAGTGAACAAAGGTATATTGGATATACATGTTATTGATGTGTACTTTACTAGTGTTTATAGCAACCCCTCGGTATTTGATACTAGTTCAGTTGCTAAGAGTAGCAACTTGAAACGGGAGTTGCAGAATGAACAGAGACTAGTTAAGGGTGAAGTAACGATGTGTGTTGGAAGTAGTACCAAGAATGATATGATCATCATCGCACACTCCCTATACTTTTGGGATTAGTGTTGAATCTAAATAAGTGTTATTTGGTGTTTGCGTTGAGCATGAATATGATTTGATCATGTTTATTG
>NW_021233202.1:31177-39445 GCF_002162155.2 Triticum dicoccoides | reverse complement strand
AATACGGTTATTCATTGAAGTTATAGAATAATTGTTATTCTGTTTACATGAATAAAACCTTGTATGGTTATACACCCAATGAAAATGGTTTGTTAAATCTCGATCATAGTGATACACATATTCATAATATTGAAGCCAAAAGATGCAAAGTTAATAATGTTAGTGCAACTTATTTGTGGCACTGCCATTTAGGTCATATTGGTGTAAAGCGCATGAAGAAAATCCATGTTGATGGGCTTTTGGAATCACTTGATTATGAATCAGTTGATGCTTGCGAACCATGCTTCATGGGCAAAGATGACTAAGGCTCTGTTCTCCAAAACAATGGAGCGAGCAGCTGACTTATTGGATATAATACATACTGATGTATGAGGTCCGATGAGTGTTGAGGCTCGTGGAGGGTATCGTTATTTTCTTACCTTCACAGATGATTTGAGAAGATATGGGTATATCTACTTGAAGAAACATAAGTCTGAAACATTTGAAAAGTTCAAAGAATTTCAGAGTGAAGTGGAAAATCATCGTAACAAGAAAATAAAGTTTCTACGATCTGATCGCAGAGGCGAATATTTGAGTTACGAGTTTGGTCTTCAATTAAAACAATGTGGAATAGTTTCACAAACTCATGCCACCTGGAACACCACAACGTAATGGTGTGTCCGAACGTCACAACCGTACTTTATTTGATATAGTGCAATCTATGATGTCTCTTACCGATTTACCATTATCGTTTTGGGGTTATGCATTAGAGACAGCTGCATTCAATTTAAAAAGGGCACCATCTAAATCCGTTGAGACGACACCGTATGAACTGTGGTTTAGCAAGAAATCTAAGTTGTCATTTCTTAAAATTTGGGGTTGCGATGCTTATGTGAAAAAGTTTCATCTTGATAAGCTCAAACCCAAGTCGGAGAAGTGCGTCTTCATAGGATACCCAAAAGTAATTGTTGGGTACACCTTCTATCACAGATCCGAAGGCAAAATATTTTTTGCTGAGAATGGATCATTTCTAGAGGAGTTTCTCTCGAAAGAAGGGAGTGGAAGGGAAGTAGAACTTGATGAGGTAACTGTACCCGCTCCCTTATTGGAAAGTAGTTCATCACATAAATTTGTTTCTATGACTCCTACACAAATTAGTGACGAAGCTAATGATGATGATCATGTAACTTCAGATCAAGTTACTACCGAACCTCGTAGGCCAATCAGAGTGAGATCCGCACCAGAGTGGTACGATAATCCTGTTCTGGAGGTCATGTTAATTGACCATGACGAACCTACGAACTATGAGGAAGCGATGATGAGCCTAGATTCCGTGAAATGGCTTGAGGCCATGAAATCTGAGATGGGATCCATGTATGAGAACAAAGTGTGGACTTTGGTTGACTTGCCCGATGATCGGCAAGCTATAGAAAATAAATGGATCTTCAAGAGGAAGACGAACACTGATAGTAGTGTTACTATCTACAATGCTAGACTTGTCGAAAAAGGTTTTGACAAAGTTCAAGGTGTTGACTACGATGAGATTTTCTCACTCATAGCGATGCTTAAGTCTGTCCGAATCATGTTAGCAAATTGCCACATTTTATGAAATCTGGCAAATGGATGTCAAAACTACATTCTTTAATGGATTTCTTAAAGAAGAGTTGTATATGATGCAACCGAAAGGTTTTGTCGATCCTAAAGGTCCTAACAAAATGTGCAAGCTCCAGCGATCCATCTATGGATTGGTGCAAGCATCTCAGAGTTGGAATATACGCTTTGATGAGTTGATCAACGCATATAGTTTTATACAAACTTGTGGTGAATCCTGTATTTACAAGAAAGTGAGTGGGAGCACTACAACATTTCTAATAAATATATGTGAATGACATATTGTTGATCGGAAATAATGTAGAATTTCTGGAAAGCATAAAGGAGTATTTGAAAGGAGTTTTTCAAATAAAGACCTCGGTGAAGCTACTTACATATTGAGCATCAAGATCTATAGAGATAGATCCAGACGCTTGATAAGTTTTTTCAATGAGTACATACCTTGACATGATTTTGAAGTAGTTCAAAATGGAACAGTCAAGGAAAGAGTTCTTACCTGTGTTACAAGGTGTGAAATTGAGTAAGACTCAAAGCCCGACCACGGTAGAAGATAGAAAGAGAATGAAAGTCGTTCCCTATGCCTCAGCCATAGTTTCTATAAAGTATGCCATGCTGTGTACCAGATATATTGTATACCCTACACTGAGTTTAGCAAGGGAGTACAATAGTGATCTAGGAGTAGATCACTAGACATCGGTCAAAATTATCCTTAGTGGAATAAGGATATGTTTCTCGATTATGGAGGTGACAAAAGGTTCATCATAAAGGGTTATGTCGATGCAAATTTTGACACTGATCCAGATGACTCTAAGTCTCAATCTGGATACATTTTGAAAGTGGGAGCAATTAGCTAGAGTAGCTCCATGCAGAGCATTTTTGACATAGAAATTTACAAAATACATACGGATCTGAATGTGGCAGACCAGTAGACTAAACTTCTCTCACAAGCAAAACATGATAAAACCTTAGTACTCTTTGGGTGTTAATCACATAGCGATGTGAACAAGATTATTGACTCTAGTAAACCCTTTGGGTGTTGTTCACATGATGATGTGAACTATGGGTGCTAATCACATGGTGATGTGAACTATTGGTGTTAATCACATGGCGATGTGAACTAGATTATTGACTCTAGTGCAAGTGGGAGACTGAAGGAAATATGCCCTAGAGGCAATAATAAAGTTATTATTCATTTCCTTATTTCATGATAAATGTTTATTATTGATGCTCGAATTGTATTAACCGGAAACATAATACATGTGTGAATACATAGACAAACATAGTGTCACTAGTATGCCTCTACTCTAGCACGTTAATCAAAGATGGTTAAGTTTCCTAACCATAGACATGAGTTGTCATTTGATTAACAGGATCACATCATTAGGAGAATGATGTGATTTACTTGACCCATTCAGTTAGCTTAGAACTTAATCGTTTAGTATGTTGCTATTGCTTTCTTCATGACTTATACATGTTCCTATGACTATGAGATTATGCAACTCCCGAATACCGGAGGAACACTTTATGTAATACCAAACGTCACAATGTAACTGGGTGATTATAAAGGTTCTCTATAGGTGTCTCTGAAGGTACTTGTTGAGTTGGCGTATTTCAAGGTTAGGATTTGTCACTCTGATCGTTAGAGAGGTATCTCTGGGACCACTCGGTAATACACATCACTATAAGCCTTGCAAACATTGTAACTAATGAGTTAGTTGCGGGATGATGTATTACAGAATGAGTAAAGAGAGTTTCCGGTAACGAGATTAACTAGGTATTGAGATACCGATGATCGAATCTGGGGCAAGTAACATATCGATGACAAAGGGAACAACGTATGTTGTTATGCGGTTTGACCGATAAAGATCTTCGTAGAATATGTAGGAGCCAATATGAGCATCTAGGTTCCACTATTGGTTATTGACCGTAGACGTGTCTCGGTCATGTCTACATAGTTCTCGAACCCGTAGGGCCTGCACGCTTAACATTCGGTGATGATTTATATTATGAGTTTATGTGTTTTGATGTACCAAAGGTAGTTCGGAGTCCCAGATGAGATCGGGGACATGACGAGGAGTCTCGAAATGGTCGAGACGTAAAGATAAATATATTGGATGACTATATTCAGACATCATAAAGGTTCCGAGTGATTCGGGTACTTTTCGGAGTACCGGAGAGTTACGACAATTCGCCGGGTAGTATATGGGCCTTATTGGGCTTTAGGGGAAAGAGAGAGGAGAGGCTGCGCGCCCCCCAATGCTTAGTCCGAATTGGACTAGGGGGAGGGGTGGCGCCTCCTCCTTCCTTCTCTTCTCTTTTCCCTTCCCTTCTCTCCTACTCCTACTACTTGGAAGGGCTCCTAGTTCTACTTGGAAAGGGGGAGTCCTACTCCCGGTGGGATTAGGACTCCCCTAGGGCGCGCCATAGAGAGGGCTGGCCCTCCCCCTCCTCCACTCCTTTATATACGGGGAAGGGGGCACCCCTTGGAGACACAACAATTGATCATTGATCTTTTAGCCATGTGCGGTACCCCCTCCACCATAATCCACCTCAGTCATATCGTAGCAGTGGTTAGGCGAAGGTAGCATCATCATCACCGTCATGACGCCGTCGTGCAGATGGAACTCTCCATCGAAGCTTTGCTGGATCGGAGTTCGTGGGACGTCATCAAGCTGAACGTGTGCCGAACTCGGAGGTGCCATCCGTTTGGTACTTGGATCGGTCGGATCGTGAAGACGTACGACTATATCAACAGCGTTGTGCTAACGCTTCCGCTTTCGGTCTATGAGGGTATGTGGACACAGTCTCCCCTCTCGTTGCTATGCATCACCATGATCCTGCGTGTGCATAGGATTTTTTTTTTGAAATTACTATTTTCCCCAACATAAAAGGTGTCCAAAAAGTTTGGGGTCAATTGGGTAAATATAAATGGCACTTGCTTCACAAATTGCCATTCAGGACAGAATAGGAAAGGAATTAATTGAGCATGACGGGAAACATGGCCAATGAAATATTTTTCCATATTTGACGAAGATATGACCCAAAAAATTTATGAGAATTATTTGGGAATTTAAGGAGTGATGGAAATATAGGTTGCTTGAGAACCTAGGGGCAGACATGGTTATTCCTTTAATTGAAAAAGGAATATTCCCAAGCAAAAGAATATTGGGATTTGGGCTAGGATGAAAATGGAAAGGTCCAGGGAAGGGTTTGAGGATGACAAGTGTAGCACCCTCGATGCGACTATAGCTCCCACGTGTCGAGGCACGACTTAGAGACATAATCGCATTGAAGGCATATGTCGCAAGTAAGGTAATCTTTACACATCCCATGTAATATAATAATAAAGAGGAGATAACATAGTTGGCTTACACTCGCCACGTCAATCAAGGTACATAAATAACATTACATCATCCAAACACTCATGGCCCGACTACGACGCCAAAATAAAAGATAACCCAACATGCGACACGGTCCCGATCACCCCCAACTGGGCACCACTACTGATCATCAGGAAAGGGAACATAGTAATGTAGAGAGTCCTTGTTGAACTCCCACTTGAGCTCGAGCGCGTCACCTGGAGCGGAATCATCAGGGCCTGCATCTGGTGTAATAGTAGGCTGTGAGCCACAGGGACTCAGCAATCTCGCACCCTCGCGATCAAGACTATTTAAGCTTAAAGGTAAGGCAAGGTAAATATAAGTGGAGCTGCAGCAAGCGACTAGCATATATGGTGGCTAACCTGTTCGCAAAAGAGAGCGAGAAGAGGAGGCAAAGCGCGAGCGAGAAACTAAAGGACAACCTGTGCAAGCATTACTCCAACACAGTGTCCACTTCCCGGACTCCGCCAAGAAGAGGCCATCACGGTAACACACTCAGTTGATTCATTTTAATTAAGTTAAGGTTTAAGTTATCTACAACCGGACATTAACAAATTCCCATCTGCCCATAACCGCGGGCACGGCTTTTGAAAGTTCAAATCGCTGCAGGGGAGTCCCAACTTAGCCCATGACAAGCTCTCACGGTCAACGAAGGAATAGACCTCCTCCCGAGACGTTCCGATCAGACTCGGTACCTCGAATCTTCATGACACTTCGACAGGTTAAAACAAGACCAGAAACACCGCCCGAATGTGCCGACAAATCCCGATAGGAGCTGGACATATCTCGTTCTCAGGGCACACTCATATGAGACATCCTACGAGTAAAACCAACCCTCAAGTTGCCCTGAGGTGGCCCCGCAGTCTACTCGGTTTGGACCAACACTCAGAGGAGCACTGGCCCGGGGGGTTTAAATAAGATGACCCTCGGGCTCCAGAAACCCAAGGGAAAAAGAGGCTAGGTGAAAAATGGTAAAACCAAGGTTGGGCATTGCTAGAAAAGCTTTAATCAAGACGAACTATCAAGGGGTTCCCATTATAACCCAACCGCGTAAGGAACGCAAAATCCAGGAACATAACACCGATATGACAGAAACTAGGGCAGCAAGAGTGGAACAAAACACTAGGCGAGATGCCGAGCCTTCCACCCTTTACCAAGTATATAGATGCATTAAGATAACAAGATAATATAATGATATCCCAGCAAGCAAATAAATGTTCCAACAAGGAACGGCCTCCAATCTTCACCTGCAACTAGCAACGCTATAATAGGGGCTGAGCAAAGCGGTAACATAGCCAATCAACAGTTTGCTAGGACATGGTGGGTTAGAGGTTTGGCATGGAAATTTGGGAGGCTTGAAAGCAAGTGGTACGCATCATAGCATTGGCATAGCAAAAGAGCGAGTAATCTAGCATAGCAAAGATAGTAGTGATTTCGAGGGTATGATCATCTTGCCTGCAAAGTTGTCAGAGTTGACTGGATCCTCGAAAGCAAACTCAACGGGCTCCTCGTTAGCGAACTCATCTCCCGGCTCTACCCAAACAAGACAAACAAGCAACAAGGACACAATCAACCATGTGCAAAAGCTCAAACAACATGATGCAAAGATGATATGCTATGCGGGATGCGATGCGGGGTGCATATGCAAGATGTGACAAGGAAAAGCATGAACCTGGCATCAACTTGGAAATCCAAGTGTTCCACTGGAAAGATGAGATGAAATCGCTTGAAAACGATATAAAGATCACCGGAATCGGAGTTACGGTTTGGAAATGGCAAGCAAAACAAATATGACACCGGTTTGCGATTTACAGCAAGTAGCCATCTAAATGCAATGAGATGAACATGCTACAGCACCCAAACATGACAACAAAATACATGGCAGGGATGCTCTCAAGATGCTTAACAAAATTCTAGCACTGAGCTACGGCCAAATCATCCATTAACAGGTTCAAACAAGCATGGCAAAAATGCATATGGCAAACATATTTCAGACTTTGTGAAATTAACACTTGCCTGGAATTTCAGATCAGGTAGCCCTCTTTGGAGCCACAAAACTACATGCTACAGGACCTGAACATGGCAAAGTAAAGCATGGCATGGAGCTACTCAAAGGGCTTAACAAAAGTCCCTTAGTGACCTTGAGCCAAAAGGGATCAGAAAATACAATTGCAAGCATGTGAACATGGCAAAAACATAATCAGTTTTCAGACTTGGTGAAAACTGGCACATGCTGAAATAGATATCAAGTAGGCATGTTTACGAGCTCGATGCACTCACTACGGAGCAAGTCAAGACAAGCTAAGCATACCCCCATCAAGAATACACAAAATGCAAGCTAGACATGGCAAGAACAATAGCATAGCATGCACGGATCAACTATAACATCCTCGGCAAAATCGCTAACAAGTAGACAATCTGCCCAGATTCACAAAGTAGCAAAAGTAGAGCTCGATTGACTCAAGCTAGGGTGCTCCATAATTGCAAACAAAGACATGGATGGACAGAGCACTACAAGATTAACAAAACATCCTTACTGATCATCCTCAAAAGAGGCACGGATCACTAGAAAACAACATGAACATATGGCCATATGCGATAAACAGCTCAAGGACTTAGTGGAAATGCTAAGTCCCTGAAAACAGAATTACCAAGTGCCTCACTTGGCAAGCTTGTGCTAGTCACCATACATCACAAAAATATATGGGTTGCACCTCTGGAAAGATGACAAAACCCTTAACAAAACATATGTAGAGCTCATGGGCATAACATGCACACAAATATGCAAAAGGAGTAGCAGATCTGACAATTATCTCAATTAGCCCTCTTCTAACAGCATTTCTGGCATCAAGATGAACTCAAATGCAAATGATGCAATGGAATGAAAAGATGTACTCTCTAAGATGAACATTTTGATATGCTATATGCCAAAAACGGAGCCACGGATGCAAAGTTACGGCACGATGAACATGGGTACTTGAAACTGAAAAAACACGGGGACTTAGTAGAATTTCGACCTCCGGATCTAGGGTTTGACCCAGGCACGCAAAACGAGGCGGTGGCGCTGCTCGCCGGAGAAGACGAAGACGGCGGCCGGCGAGGTTGGGTTCGCCAGATCCGGTCGCTCCTCGACCGGATCTGGCCGGAGGAGGGAGCTGGCCGGCCGCGGCGGAGGTGGGCGGAAGCTACGGAAGCCGAGGCGAGGCGGAAGCCGAGGCGGCGGGGCGGAGATGGTGCGGCGGCGGAGCTCGCGGCGGAGGCGGCGGGGCCGGCGAGCGGACTCGGGCGGCGCCTCGGG
>NW_021233202.1:21861-30138 GCF_002162155.2 Triticum dicoccoides | reverse complement strand
GGCGCGGGGGAGATGGGCCGCGGGGGCCGGCCTTGGGCTTCCCGGGCCCGGGCGGCGCGGCGATGTGGGGCTCGGCGCCTCAACGAACCAGGAGGCGCCACGTGGCGGCGGCGATGGTGGCGGACATGTCCGTCCGGTGGAGGGGAAACGTCCGGCGGCGCGAGGGGAAGGTTAGGGTAGGGTTTGATCCGGAATTTCGGGAGGGGATGCCTTTTTATAGGTAGGAGGAGTTAGGAGAGTCCAAATGAGGTGCGGTTTTCGGCCACGCGATCGTGATCGAACGCTCTAGATGATGGAGAGGGTTTTGGTGGGTTTTGGGCCAAAATGGAGGGGTGTTGGGCTGCAACACACACAAGGCCTTTTCGGTCCCTCGGTTAACCGTTGGACTATCAAACGAAGTCCAGATGATACGAAACTTGACAGGCAGTCTACCGGTAGTAAACCAAGGCCACTTGGAAAGTCTCGGTCCAATCCGAAAATGTTTAATCCCCACACACGAAAGAAAACTAGAAATGACCACCGGAGGAGAACGGAGCGCCGGAATGCAAAACAGACAATGGGGAAAATGCTTGAATGCATAAGATGAACACGTATGCAAATGCAATGCACATGATGACATGATATGAGATGCATGACAATAACAACACACATGGAGACAAAAACCCGAACCCGAGAAAATAAAATAACTTAACGCCGGAAACAGCAAGAGTTGGAGTACAAATTGGGAAAGTCACATCTGGGCTGTTACAACACTCCACCACTATGAAAGGATCTCGTCCCGAGATCTAGGACTGAAAGAACGCCGGGTACTCAGAACGGAGGTGATCCTCGCGTTCCCAGGTAGGTTCACGGTCGGAATGGTGTGACCACTTGACTTTGAGGAATTTGATTGACTTATTGCGAGTCTTGTGTTTAGTCTCTTCAAGAATAGCAATGGGGTGCTCTCGATAGGAAAGATCTTCGTGGAGCTCAATGTCCTCGAAGTTGACGGTGCGGCCAGGAGTCTTGAAGCACTTTCGGAGCTGAGAGACATGGAACACATCATGAACATTTGCAAAGTTTGAAGGAAGCTCGAGTTGATAGGCGAGATCGCCTCTCTTGCTGACAATCTTGAAAGGTCCCACGTATCTAGGGGCAAGCTTCCCTTTGATACCGAAGCGACGAGTACCTTTCATAGGAGAGACGCGGAGGTAAACATGATCTCCGATCTCGAAAGCCAAATCACGGTGCTTACTATTATAGTAGCTCTTCTGATGGGATTGGGCTGCTTTGAGATTATCTCGAATGACTTTGCACATTTCCTCTGCCTCTGTGATTAAGTCATGACCCAAAAGCTGACGTTCACCGGTTTCAGACCAGTTGAGAGGGGTACGGCACTTCCTGCCATACAGAATTTCAAATGGGGCCTTGCCCGAACTTGCTTGAAAACTGTTGTTATAGGAGAATTCAGCATAAGGAAGACAATCCTCCCACTTCATACCGAAGGAGATCACACAAGCCCTGAGCATATCTTCAAGAATCTGGTTGACACGCTCGACTTGACCACTAGTTTGAGGATGGAAAGCTGTGCTGAAGCGGATCTTGGTGCCCATGGCCTTCTGAAAAGAATCCCAAAACTTGGAGGTAAAGATGCTGCCACGGTCTGAAGAGATCACTTGTGGGATACCGTGGTGAGAGACAATCCGAGAGGTATAGAGTTCCGCCAATTGAGCTGCAGTGATCGACTCTTTAATAGGCAGAAAGTGAGCCACTTTGGTGAGTTTGTCGATGACAACGAATATAGCATCATTGCCACGCTTGGACTTTGGAAACCCAGTCACGAAGTCCATTTCGATGTGGTCAAACTTCCATTCTGGAATGGCAAGAGGTTGGAGGAGACCAGCTGGCCTTTGGTGTTCTTCCTTCACTCTTCTGCAGACATCACACTCATTCACGAATTGAGCAATCTCGCGCTTCATTCGAGTCCACCAATAAGCCTGCTTGAGGTCCTCATACATCTTCGTACTCCCAGGGTGGATGGAGAGGATAGAATTGTGAGCCTCGTTCATGATCACTTTACGGGGGTCACCTTTGGGTACAACAATACGATCCTTGAAGAAGAGAGTATCCTTGTCATCAAGGTGGTAGCACTTGTACTTGGGTTGACTCTTGGCAATCCCAATCTTCACCTTTTTCACCATAGCATCAAGAAGCTGGGCTTGGCGAATCTGGTCTTCTAAGGTAGGAGATACTTGAAGGTTGGCGAGGAAACCTTGAGGAACAACTTGCAGATTAAGTTTGCGGAAAGCTTCACAAAGCTCGGGTTGATAAGGCTTGAGAATCAGACTGTTGCAGTAAGCCTTCCTGCTCAATGCGTCAGCAATCACATTGGCCTTGCCTGGAGTATACTGGATACTCGGATTATACTCTTGAATCATTTTGACCCATCGAGTTTGCCTGAGGTTGAGATTAGGCTGAGTGAAGATGTACTTGAGACTCTTGATCAGTGAAAATGTCCACTTTTCTTCCCAATAGAAGATGTCTCCATGTCAAAAGAGCATGCACAACTGCCGCCAACTCGAGATCATGAGTGGGGTAGTTCTTCTCATTGGGCTTCAACTGGCGAGAGGTATAAGCAACAACTTTCTTCTCTTGCATCAATACTGCGCCAAGACCTTGGAGAGAGGCATCACAAAAGACCTCGTACGGCTTGGATTCATCAGGCGGAGTCAGAACTGGAGCAGTGATCAATTTCTCTTTCAAAGTGTTGAAAGCAATGTCACACTCCGGAGACCAAACGTACTTGATGTGCTTCTGGAGAAGATTTGAGAGAGGCTTCGCGATCTTAGAAAAGTTTTCAACGAATCTTCGGCAGTAGCTTGCGAGACCGAGGAAGCTACGGAGTTGCTTCACGTTCTGAGGAGGTTCCCAATTCACAATTGCAGACACCTTCTCAGGATTCACGGTAATGCCCTTGGCAGAGATGATATGAACAAGATAAAGAACCTCATCGAGCCAAAATTCGCACTTGGGGAACTTGGCATAGAACTGATGTTCCCTTAGCTTATCAAGCACCAAACGCAAGTGCTTGGCATGATCTTCCTTGTTCTTCGAGAAAACCTGAATGTCGTCGAGATAGACCAAAATGAAGTCATTGGTGTAGGCGTTGAAGATGAAGTTCATCATGCGAGAGAAAGTCGGAGGAGCGTTGACGAGGCCAAAAGACATGACAGTGTATTCGTATGAACCATAGCTTGTCCTGAAAGCCGTCTTGGGAATATCTTGCTCACGGATTCGAATCTGATGATAACCCATACGGAGATCAAGCTTGGAGAATACTTGGGCACCTTTGAGTTGTTCGAACAGCTCATTGATGTTGGGGAGTGGGTATTTGTTCTTGATGGTCTTCTTGTTCAATGGACGGTAATCAACACAAAGTCGGTCCGTTCCATCCTTCTTCTTCACAAAAAGAACACCACAACCCCACAGAGAAGAACTAGGCCGGATGAAACCCATTTTCTCTTGAATATCGAGTTTCTTCTTTAGCTCCTTCAACTCTTCAGGTCCGAACTTGTAAGGACGCTTGCACACAGGTTCCGTGCAGGGCTCAAGATCAATAACGAATTCAACTGGCCGGTGCGGAGGCATTCCTGGAAGCTCTTCTAGAAAGACGTCTTGATATTCGCAAACAACTAGAATTTGCGAGATAGCATCCAATTCACCCTTCTCATTGAGAGAAAACATACGGATGGTATAATCACGAGCGGCAAAGACAATTACATCCTCAGACGAATGAGTCAATTGAATTTGCCTGGCTGCACAATCAAGCTGAGCCTTGTGCTTAGAAAGCCAATCCATCCCGAGAATAAGATCAATATCCAAGTTGCCAAGAACGGAGGACGAATCAGTGGGCGGGAAGATCCACTGCCACCTTTGCTCTTCTGCTGATATGGCTGACGGAACGGAGGAGGAGGAAGCCAATACCTCTGCTGCTTGGCCACTTGAGTAGAGGAAGAAGGAGTAACATCTCTGACTCGCTTCTTGGAAGCATCACACCTCAACTGAGCAGCCTCTTGCTTCAATGCCATGTTGTAGAACTCATCGTACCTCAAGGGTTCAAAGAGGACAAGAGCTAGCTGGATTTCTTCTCTGAGACCACCTCTGAACTGGTATATCATGCACTTCTCATCAGGTACGTCCTACTTGGCAAAGCGGGCGAGCTTCTGAAACAACTTGTTGTAGTCATAGACAGACAAAGAGCCTTGCTTCAGGTTGTGGAATTCCTCACGCTTGCTTTCAACCATGCTCTAAGGAATATGGTGAGCTCAGAAATCTCGACGAAAATCATCCCAAGTGATAACACGTCCACCTCTGGAGTCCTTGTACTGCTGGAACCATTCTGCAGCTTGATCTTTGAGTTGGAAGGAAGCGAACTTGACAAAGTCCTCAGGCCTGACGTTACTGCACTCGAAATGCTTGCACAGATCCACAAGCCAATCGTCAGCATCGGTTGCCTCAACACAATTGCTGAAAGTCTTTGTCCCGTTAGCAAGGAACTGGTTGAGTGTAGCAGAGTGATTCTGATTGTTGCCTTGATTCCCTTGGTTGCCTTGATTCCCTTGGTTGCCTTGATTGCGCTCTTGGAGAATTTGCATGATCAACTGTGTGTTTGCATTGGTTGCGGCCATCACAGCTTGCCATGCGTCCGGAGGAGGTAGAGGTGGTGGCGGATCTTGATTCTGATTCTGACTAGTGCTCTTAGCGGGAGCCATCCTGAAGAGGTTGACCACCGTTAGCACATAGACAGATAAATGAAGCTGAATCCAATTGCAACATATAGTCTTCACATCCGAACAAAATGAACGAATGCGTTCCTCTTGAAATGGTCACATATCCATAAATTGAGAAGCCACATAGAATTTAGGTAGAGAAATAAATCAACAAGGTACGGATCAAGAACGAATAATCGGTAAGAAATCCCAATCTCAAACCAATATCCGTGGAATAAGAACTAGAGCTACGAGAATTCCCACCTATGGAACTCCTGAACCTTTCCGGTTATGCAATCAGGTGTTGGGGATACAGGGGAAGCATAATATCTCACCCAATTCTAGCAAATCCTACATCTAGCTGTATCCATCCTTCAACACATAACCGGAAAAAACTTCGGAAACCATCTACCTCAACCTTCGAAAAGCATCCGTTATACAAGTTATGGCGATACTCCCGAACTCCCGCCCCAGTACTGGGTGGCGTCGAGGTTATCTCACCAACGAACTGCATAAAAGAGATTTTTGATGTCGGCGTACTAAACTCAGGTATTCCAGAACTACAACGATAAAATTATGACGACAACACCTCAGAGCTCAACTCCCCGGGACACTTCCACAAAACCCGTGACAGGAGGCACCAAGACAATGTTCTCATCATAAAACCATCGGAATGATTCCAAGATACCCGCGTGATCCTAAAAAAAATTTAGTGAAATTTGAGAAGAGAAGAGTCAAAACTCTACGTCAGGATGCCTTACCAGAGCGATGAGGAGACTGGGAAGTAAAAAGAATTCCTAAACTCTCCGATATATAATTCCTAAATGACTCAAAACATTTTTCTAGACACAACTCGGCCGCTAAAAACGATCAAGCAATGGGGCTCCTAAGGTTGGGGAAGGCTCTGATACCAACTTATAACACCCTCGATGCGACTATAGCTCCCACGTGTCGAGGCACGACTTAGAGACATAATCGCATTGAAGGCATATGTCGCAAGTAAGGTAATCTTTACACATCCCATGTAATATAATAATAAAGGGGAGATAACATAGTTGGCTTACACTCGCCATGTCAATCAAGGTACATAAATAACATTACATCATCCAAACACTCATGGCCCGACTACGGCACCAAAATAAAAGATAACCCAACATGCGACACGGTCCCGATCACCCCCAACTAGGCACCACTACTGATCATCAGGAAAGGAAACATAGTAACATAGAGAGTCCTCGTCGAACTCCCACTTGAGCTCGAGCGCGTCACCTGGAGCGGAATCATCAGGGCCTGCATCTGGTGTAATAGTAGTTTGTGAGCCACAGGGACTCAGCAATCTCGCACCCTCGCGATCAGGACTATTTAAGCTTAAAGGTAAGGCAAGGTAAATATAAGTGGAGCTGCAGCAAGCGACTAGCATATATGGTGGCTAACCTGTTCGCAAAAGAGAGCGAGAAGAGGAGGCAAAGCGCGAGCGAGAAACTAAAGGACAACCTGCGCAAGCATTACTCCAACACCGTGTACACTTCCCGGACTCCGCCGAGAATAGGCCATCACGGTAACACACTCAGTTGATTCATTTTAATTAAGTTAAGATTTAAGTTATCTACAACCGGACATTAACAAATTCCCATCTGCCCATAACCGCGGGCACGGCTTTCGAAAGTTCAAATCCCTGCAGGGGAGTCCCAACTTAGCCCATGACAAGCTCTCATAGTCAACGAAGGAATACACCTCCTCCTGATACGTTCCGATCAGACTCGGTACCTCGGTTCTTCAAGACACTTCGACAGGTTAAAACAAGACCAGCAACACCGCCCGAATGTGCCGACAAATCCCGATAGGAGCTGCACATATCTTGTTCTCAGGGCACACTCAGATGAGGCATCCTACGAGTAAAACCAACCCTCAAGTTGCCACGAGGTGGCCCCGCAGTCTACTCGGTTCGGACCAACACTTAGAGGAGCACTGGCCCGGG
This sequence comes from Triticum dicoccoides, assembly GCF_002162155.2. Lineage (NCBI taxonomy): Eukaryota > Viridiplantae > Streptophyta > Magnoliopsida > Poales > Poaceae > Triticum > Triticum dicoccoides. Next base: position 23,412 of record NW_021233202.1, on the reverse strand, counting down.
GGGGGGGGGTTAAATAAGATGACCCTCGGGCTCCGGAAACCCAAGGGAAAAAGAGGCTAGGTGACAAATGGTAAAACCAAGGTTGGGCATTGCTCGAAAAGCTTTAATCAAGACGAACTATCAAGGGGTTCCCATTATAACCCAACCGCGTAAGGAACGCAAAACCCGGGAACATAACACCGATATGACGGAAACTAGGGCGGCAAGAGTGGAACAAAACACTAGGCAAGAGGCCGAGCCTTCCACCCTTTACCAAGTATATAGATGCATTAAGATAACAAGATAATATAATGATATCCCAGCAAGCAAATAAATGTTCCAACAAGGAACGGCCTCCAATCTTCACCTGCAACTAGCAACGCTATAAGAGGGGCTGAGCAAAGCGGTAACATAGCCAATCAACGGTTTGCTAGGACATGGTGGGTTAGAGGTTTGGCATGGCAATTTGGGAGGCTTGAAATAAAGTGGTAGGCATCGTAGCATTGGCATAGCAAAAGAGCGAGCAATCTAGCATAGCAAAGATAGTAGTGATTTCGAGGGTATGATCATCTTGCTTGCAAAGTTGTTAGAGTTGACTGGATCCTCGAAAGCAAACTCAACGGGCTTCTCGTTAGCGAACTCGTCTCCCGGCTCTACCCAAACAAGACAAACAAGCAACAAGGACACAATCAACCACGTGCAAAAGCTCAAACAATATGATGCAAAGATGATATGCTATGCGGGATGCGATGCGGGATGCATATGCAAGATGTGACAAGGAAAAGCATGAACCTGGCCTCAACTTGGAAATCCAAGTGTGCCACTAAAAAGATGATATGAAATCGCTTGAAAACGATATAAAGATCACCGGAATCGGAGTTACGGTTTGGAAATGGCAAGCAAAACAAATATGACACCGGTCTGCGATTTACAGCAAGTAGCCATCTAAATGCAATGAGATGAACATGCTAAAGCACCCAAACATGACAACAAAATACATGGCAGGGATGCACTCAAGATGCTTAACAAAAGTCTAGGACTGAGCTACGGCCAAATCATCCATTAACAGGTTCAAACAAGCATGGCAAAAATGCATATGGCAAACACATTTCAGACTTAGTGAAATTAACACTTGTCTGGAATTTCAGATCAGGTAGCCCTCTTTGGAGCCACAAAACTACATGCTACAGGACCTGAACATGGCAAAGTAAAGCATGGCATGGAGCTACTCAAAGAGCTTAACAAAAGTCCCTTAGTGACCTTGAGCCAAAAGGGATCAGAAAATACAATTGCAAGCATGTGAACATGGCAAAAACATAATCAGTTTTCAGACTTAGTGAAAACTGGCACATGCTGAAACAGATATCAAGTAGGCATGTTTACGAGCTCGATGCACCCACTACGGAGCAAGTCAAGACAAGCTAAGCATACCCCCATCAAGAATACACAAAATTCAAGCTATACATGGAAAGAACAATAGCATAGCATGCACGGATCAACTATAACATCCTCGGCAAAATTACTAACAAGTAGACAATCTGCCCAGATTCACAATGTAGCAAAAGTAGAGCT
>NW_021233202.1:0-20961 GCF_002162155.2 Triticum dicoccoides | reverse complement strand
CTCGGCGCCTCAGCGAACCAGGAGGCGCCACGTGGCGGCGGTGATGGTGGCGGACATGTCCGTCCGGTGGAGGGGACACGTCCGGCGGCGCGAGGGGAAGGTTAGGGTAGGGTTTGATCCGGAATTTCGGGAGGGGATGCCTTTTTATAGATAGGAGGAGTTAGGAGAGTCCAAATGAGGTGCGGTTTTCGGCCACGCGATCGTAATCGAACGCTCTAGATGATGGAGAGGGTTTTGGTGGGTTTTGGGCCAAAATGGAGGGGTGTTGGGCTGCAACACACAAGAGGCCTTTTCGGTCCCTCGGTTAACCGTTGGAGTATCAAACGAAGTCCAAATGATACGAAACTTGACAGGCGGTCTACCGGTAGTAAACCAAGGCCGCTTGGCAAGTCACGGTCCAATCCGGAAATATTTAATCCCCACACACAAAAGAAAACTAGAAATGACCACCGGAGGAGAACGGAGCGCTGGAATGCAAAACGGACAACGGGGAAAATGCTCGAATGCATGAGATGAACACGTATGCAAATGCAATGCACATGACGACATGATATGAGATGCATGACAACGACAACACACACTGAGACAAAAACCCGAACCCGAGAAAATAAAATAACTTAACGCCGGAAACGGCAAGAGTTGGAGTACAAATTGGGAAAGTCACATCCGGGGTGTTACAACAAGCTACTCTGGAAATAAAGAAGAGGGCATCTTCTTCAGTTTCCAGACCACAAAGCCACGGAAAAAGAAAACTCAAGCTAAAATCTCAGAAAAACAAACGAAAAAGAAAGGGCCAAAAATCAGGCTGTGACAAATAGCTCGCGCCCACTATTTCAAAACACGCTCTCCTCGCCCGAAATCGCTCGCACCCACTATATTTCAAAACACGTCCTCCTTGCCCGAAATCGCTCGTGCCGACTATATTTCAAAACACGCCCTCCTCGCCCGAAATCGCTCACGCCCACTATTTGAGAGAAGCAAAGTTACTCTACTGTCCCCGACCCTCAGTACACAGACCCAAGATGAGAAGCCTAAAGGCAGGGGTAGAACTGTAACTCCCCCCACATTTCAGACAAAAGCGCCCGTAAGACATGGTTCCCCCTCCCAATTCCCCATTCGTACCTCGTGGGCGCCAAATCACCTTCTCCTTGAAAGCTCCCTTCTCCCGAGCTGCGAAACCTTAGCCCCTCCTCCATGGCGCCCCCCACCACACCAAATTTACAGCGGCCCTCCTCTCTAATCCCGGAGATGTTGTCCATTTGTCGTCGTGTACTGGGCCGTGTGCCTCTTACTCCATGCTGCCGGAGTTTCCTCAACGCCGACCGCGTGAACCGTACCGGAGCCAATTCACCCCCGCCGTTGCTCATGGCGCTAGAGCGGCTCCAACTTTGGACCCATCCAGAGCCCCGGCGCTGCGTCCCCGTAGCCGTGACCATCGCAACATCTTTGCTTCCCTGCCGCCGGTAGCCACTACAACCGCGCCGGCCTCACCGACTAGGCAGCTGGAGCTTCCTACTTCACCGGGCCACCAGATAGGTCACACCCTCATCTCAAATCACTTTATTTAGGCGTCAGTTGTCTGAATTTTTATTCTGGGCCAATCGATTCCCAATGGGAAGCAGCACCCCTCGAGCCGGCGAAGCTCCTAGCCTGCCGGTTGGCTGGTGTCTAACGTAAGGGTGCGGGGGCGCAAGTTCGCCGCGGAAGTAGCACTTAGATGGCAATATTAGAGTTGCATGGGTTGAAGGTACGACCACCGCTGGATTTGGATGATGGCGAGTCTTTGTGGATTGGCCCGAAGGCGGCGCAACCACTACAGTGCGGTGGGGAAGGAGCGGGGTTTTGGTTGGCTCATGGACGGCGGAGGCAGGCTGCTCTGTCGATGGTTGCTGGCTCTTCGAGGAAGATTCCAAACATTGTCAGCCGGGAGGCACAAGACGGCCATCAAGCCATCTGGTGTAGATCGAACAGTACCAAAATAAAATAAAATCATGTGACCCCAATTTAGTCTGCAGTCAGCAAACATGTGACCACTCTTGTACCTTGTTGTTCATCTCTTAGTGTATTTCTTCAGATCAGAGAGATGTGTCATTCTTAACATTATGCATTTTCTGCATCTTCATCCACACCGTCTTCCGACTCACCACAGATACTCCAACAAGTGAAGCATACACCAGAAGGGAGCTATAGTCCCCACTCAACAGTTCCCTGCATCGAATGCGTGTGCTCGACATGGACAGCCACAACAACTGCAGGGCCATCGACAAGTCAACACATGATGCTCACTCTATGGATGGCGGCCAGATAGGTTGTACCCTCATCTTACTTGTGTGCAACATTTATGGCTTTGTTATTCATCTAAGCATGGAAAATAGATTATCACATTTCACTGTATATTCATGTTGATCTCTTACGGGTCTTGTTCAGGAGTTAACGTTGTTCCATAGTTTAGCTAAGAGACTTGTTCTTTAGGTAATGTTGTTCCATAGTTATCATCCATCAGCCAATGCTATCCCACAGGCTGGTGATTATAGTATTATACCACTTCTAGTATAACCTATGTTGTTGCTTAATACTTTTGTGTGCCATCTAGTAATCTTGAGTCCAAACGATACATATTCTGTAGCTTTCATCTGTGTTCTCCCTTTAGTTTTTGAGACCTGTTGCTGCTAGTTAACCCCAGTCCTACTATTTATTTCGTCTCCTACATGCATTCATTACATAAATCTAACTACTAGTTGTCTTTCATGCATGTCAGATATAATTGCACACATTGATTTATCCACAAGAACCTCATGGAACAATGTAACGACCAACAAACTTGACGTCAATGATACCCAATATGATGGAACATGTAAAGGCAGTTCTTCACAAGACTTGCAGAAAGATGATGAATCCTATTCAACCCATAAGGTCCTTGCTTTAACTTGGACATTGATATGGGTACAACATGCATATAATGTCCTCGAGTGCATCTACTCTGTTGTAATGCCTTGTGCTTCGCCTGCTGATCATGCATGTAAATATGGCATGCTTTCCTGTTTTGCAGTACCTATTCCATTAATGATAACATGTTTTCAAATTCAAGTATTGTCATTCTACTCTATCGCAATGCCATCTGCTTAGTTTGGACATCATGCTGCTCAATATCTTATGCATTGTTATTCATCAGTATGTACTTCATCTGTCTACCATACCATGTTCTTTTTTAACATTGAAGTGTTGTTCTAGTGGTCTCTTGCAATGCCATCTTAGTTTCCCAATCATACACGGATATGTTTCCTTAGTGTTTTTCTGTAATGTATTTCGCTAGCATACAATTTTACATTCAAGTAGTGTTTTTTACATTGTTGTCCTATCGTATCCCTAGCTCTTACATCGTACTCCCTCTGTCCGGATTACATGTCGCAGAAATGGATAAAACTGGATGTATCTAGAACTGAAATACGCCTAGACCCATCCATTTATTTCCGGATGGAGGGAATACATGTCAATATGTCATGCCTTTCTATTCTTCAGTACCTATTCCATCTCTTTGCTGTAGCATGTTTTATAATTGAAGCACCATTCTTCTATATAAGGCATGCAAGGGGAAGACGGCTATGTTAGAATCTAAAGGGTTACAAACCAGGTCTTTGCAAAAGATCCAAACGCCAGGAGATAATAAACCAACTCCAGTTTTCATAGATACTGCTCCAGCACAGAGAAACCCAACTCCCGCTGATAATAAGCAGATTCCAGTGGCCAAAGAACTAGTCCGCTCCAGTCCAGCAAAATTATGTCAACTCCATTCTAAGAAGCGTGTGCATATCCTTGCATCATGAAATTTTATAGCATTCTGATCATATTTTCTACATGTTTCTTACCCATCTCTCTTTTAGAAAATAAGCTTAAAGGATAGAAGACTTTCTGTACTTGGATCATATTCGAGGAAAGTATCTTGCGGGAATTCTTTGTTCTCCAATGCTGATGTAAGTACCTGTTGTATATCACTATATTTTTACATTAGCATGTATTTTGTTAATCGGTGTGAATCCAACCTTTATCTGATCTAGATTTAGTTGTAGCAAAATGTTAAAGGCGACAATGTTGATTTTTGTAAGGAAAATTGCCTGGTAGTTTTGCATACTGAGCTGCATGAGTGTACTATCTCATATCATGCACATTACTGAATTGTAGTGCTGCTCTGGTTGCCCATTCATTCATTGTGTCAATGTTGCTTTCGTATTACCTTACCTGGCTGATGATAGGTGTGCTATATTGTGTTAATTTGGTGTACGCTGGTGTGGTCTGGTTTCCCAAACGTTCGTTGTGTCAATGTTGCTTTCCTATTATCTGACCTGGCCAATGATAGCAATGCTAGTGTGTTAATTTGGTGTAGGCTGCTGAAGATAAGAAGACACACTCTGAAAAGAGCAAGGCAACCCCATTGTTTCTTTCCAATAAATCTAGGCCAGGTAATATGGCAATAACTCATTATTAATCTGTTCGGTTCCCCTCCTAATTTATGTTATGATGCAGTGGTTGAGACACTCTCCACTATCAATAATAAAAGCATGCCAAAATCACCATATGAATCTGTTCAGTTTCCTCTATCTTGAATGCAACAGAAAAAATGTATGTGTGTGAACCAATTAATGGCTGAAGCAATGATGGAAATGGTGGAGGAATCAGAGATGCACATTCATGCGCAACAACAACTGATCAATGTTTCCAGAGACAGTGTAGCAAAGCAGCAAGAACTTGCCCACATGCTTATGGGCGTCATCCGCGTTGAGGTTGCAGATTGTGATGTTGTAGATCATTAGGTTCTGTCCATTTATTTGCACTGGCATCTATCTTTGATTGCCCAATGGATGTAATTTCCTATAATATATGCTGGATGTGCAACATTTTTCCCTGTATGTCGTACCTTTGCTTGATCGGTTTTGGTCCTGTGCATAATTGCTCGTCGTAATGGGCTCAAATTATCTAATTGGGCCTAAAGACATGTACGAACTTTAGTGGGCCCATTAAGTTAATGGTTCGTTACCAGGCCGAAAGTTAATGGTCGACCCTCTTACCTCCCGGGTCGTTAATAGGACGACATCGAAGTGGGCAACAAGTGGGCCCATTTGATTTCACGGGCCGTTACTAAGGGCGGGCTACATATGGCCCAACTATACTGTGGGCCATTAGCAGGACAAAAGAGACAGCGGGCTCGTACTCGACCATGAAGAACATGGGCCGCTAAGAGGCCGAAAGTCAAGTCGTACTGTAAAATGGCCCAACTATGTTGTGGGACTTTAGCAGGCCAGAAGAGAAACCGGGCTGGTATTGGACCATGAAGAGCATGGTCTGTTAAAAGGCCAAAACTCAGGTCCGACTACAAATGGCCCAACTCATTTATGGGCCATCACCAGGCTGAAAGACACACCGGGCCAGGAATTGGCCCAACACTTAAATGGGTCGCTAAAAGGCCAAAACTAAGGGTCGACTACAAATGGCCCAACTCATTTATGGGCTGTCAACGGGCTGAAAGACACACCGGGCCGGAAATTGGCCCAACACTTAAATGGGTCGCTAAAAGGCCGAAAGATGTACATCCTGAAAATTGGCCCATCCGTTGAATGGGCCGTTAACAGGCCGAAATCACATCAGGCCAATATTGAGCCCAAATATATAGCAGGTTGTTAACGGGCTCAAACTGACGATGGGCTCCAATGGTGTCAAAACTTTAACGGGCCGAATTGGCACATCTCGTATGGGCCGTGGGCTTAAATTTACCTCACACAAGTAGGCCTTATATGGGCCGACCTGCTAATTTTTATTGGGCCGGCCTTTTTCACCGGAATGGGCCACTGTTGGGTCGTGCCACGTGTCAACCTATCATAGGCACCTCCTGTCCAATGAGTGGATGACATCTGTCCCAACGGTGAGCCAACACGTGTTTCCTCCAGCCAATGAGAATTTTACACGTGGAAAATCGTCACTGGTCTGGGCTGTTCACGGGTTATCGGATTCAAAACCGGACCCGGTAGCTTAATGACGACCCGTTACGGTGGATGCCACGTGTCGGTCACCCTTGACGAAAGCACTTTCATGACGCGCCATTTATCGTCATGGAAGTGGACACTTCCGTGATGATAATTTTGGTAATGTCATGGAACACTTCTACGACAGCACAGGTATGACTATCTTGATTCTGTCATAAAATCGTCATGGATGTACATGCATGACAGAAAACGTGACCTACTGTGCCAAACACGTATCATCACGGAAGCGTCTTTTTTTGTAGTGATCACCTCCTTTACGGACCAAGACGTTGGGACAAGTGTGTTCATGTGCTATTCCGAACACCCCCGTAGTATCTACGTGGGGGCTAAAGCCGACGACTAGCAAAATCTCAAATATAACAAATGGCCGCATGGGAGGAAAATAATTTGAGATAAACAAGCAAGCATATTATGCAAAGGTCTTGTTTCATAATACAACATCTGGACAGCCTGGATACATTCATTCCAATACCATATCTTTCAAGCATTGACCCTCTATTAAATGGGCTCCTTCTAGGACATCTTAAAAATAGCGCTCTGGCTTGCGATAGTCCTTGCCTTTGGGCGGCCCTTCAACTACTACGACGGCAGCCTTCATCTTTGCCCAATGCATCTTGATGCTGGCAAAGGCCATTCGGGCACCCTCAATCACGAGGAGCGCTTAACAGCTTCAATTCGCGATAGGGCGTCGGTAAGCCACCTGACCAAGCCGAAGTAGCTTCTAGGAATGGGTTCGGTTGGCCATAACCGGACTATGATGTCCTTCATGGCCAATCCGGACATCCTATGTAGCTTTGCCAGCTACATCATCTGGTTGTTCAACATCGCTGGACGCTCCGGCGCCAGGTACTGCGACCAGAAGAGTTTCTCCGTCATGTTCCCCTCTTCGGCCAGAAAAAACTTCACAGCGTCAGCGGCGCTCCCCGGAAGATCCACAAACGCATCTGGAGAACTCCACAAGCGACTAAGCGGGGCATATTCTTGACTGCCGAATTTACTGTGCAAAAGAAAGGGCTTACCAGCCACTATCTTCTCAGCCTGCTTGATCTCCTCACGAGCCACCCGGGACTCAGTCCGTGTCTCCCAGGCCTCTTGGAGATCCTTGGAGAGTTCAACTGCTTGAGCCCTGTTCTCCTTCTCCAAGGCTTCACACTTCTGAGAAGCATCTTTGAGCTCCTGCTCGACTTCGGTCACCCTCTCCTCATACTGATGGCGGGTGGCCTGTTCGGCCTTTAAATCTGTAGTCGCTTTATCAGTAGCCACCCTACTATCCCGCTCCTACTTTTGGACTTGCGACCGCACTACCTGCAAATCATTTACACAAGCAAGTGTGTTAGCTTAAAACTCCTCAAATATAATTTCAATCGTACAAATATGTACCTTGTGCCTCATCGAACCATTTGTTAATACGGTCGAGGTCATCATCGTCCTGCTCCAGCTTCCGTTCGAGATTGGAAACTTCAGTGGCCTGGGCGGTCGCCTCCAACAGGGAAGCATGTACATTTAATAGATATGTATGTCACTTTCAAAGACATTCATTTGATCCTCTGTTTGGCTTTGTCCAAAACCGAACATAGTCTCAGGGGCTAATATCTGTATACAGGCACAAGTTTTTTCACATAAAAGGCGTCTCATGTCGCCTACCTCAAAGCATGTCAGTAGGCTGGTAAAGGCTTCATTCGGCCCGCTCTTGGCGGACTGAATCTTCTCAACCACCGAGCCCATCAGGGTACGGTGCTCTTCTACGACGGAAGCATGTCGAAGTGCTTCCATCAGAGTGTCCAGCACCTCCAGATTAATGGTGGTTGCCGATGGAGTCGGTGCTCCCCCCCTCCTTCAGAGGGAGGATCCTGCTCGATTCCGGAGCCATACTAGTCTCCGGAATGGTGTTCGGCTGGGGGCCAGGTTGGTCATGGCCCCCGTCGTCAGCCTCCATAGGGATTGGTTCCCCCATGTTTTCGGCAGCGAGGCATTACCCTCTGGTGCCATCTTGACGACCTTCCGCACTTCTTCATGGCCTGGAGAAGTCCTTTGGGATAACACCTTGGTGTCATCCACGGCATGTGGCGGAGAAGCTCACGGAGGCGTCTCGCTCTCCACCATCTCCGGTGCCAGAAAGTCCCCCGAAGACGATGATTGTTGAGGAAGATCACGGGTCGGACTAGAGCACATACTGATATGTTATCCTACAAAATGTAAAAGACCGAATATATGTGCAGTATTTTTGAATGCATACGATTCGGCTAGGGGATTTGCCCTGGTGCGTCACTGGGGGATGACTTCGACATCCGACTCCAAGCCATCCGAGAGGGATATCTTCCCCCTTTTGGACACCTCCGCCTCTAGGTCCGCGGAGGCCGCCCTTTTCTTCTTCCTCCCCTTAGGGGGAGAATTTCTCTCTTCCTCCTCCTCCTCATCTTCGTCTTCATTTCCCTCGTGGAGGAGAGAGCTTCGGTATCTCCGGACACAGCATCCGAAGTACCTTTACGGCGGAGGCCGCCTTTGGCCTCCTTGCCATTCTTCTTGGCCTTCTTCTCTAGCGCTTGATACGGCACCAGGACCAACATCCTCGTCAGTAGAGGATCGGCTGGATTTTATGGTAGCGGCGCCGAACACCTGATCCGCTCCGCCTTCGCTACCCAGCCCGGAATAAGGGACGGGTATCTCAATATAACCCGTGACTTATGGATCAAAATTATGTTCGGAAGTAAGAATCTTACCTCAGTTGCCGGATGTCTGCTGTCAAGACCAATATCCTCGGTCTTCTCCGGCCACGACTTCTGGGCTTTAAAAAGCAATTTCCAGATCTCTTCATGCGTTGTACTGAAGAAGCGCTACAAGGTTCGGGGGCCGTCTAGATTAAACTCCCACATGCAGAGAGGCCGGCGTTAGCATGGGAGGATCTGGCGGGAGAGCATCACCTGGATCACGTCGGTGAGACTGGTGTGTTTCTTTATCATGCTCTTGATGCGCTTTTGCAGCGTTATCACTTCCTCGGTCGATCCCCGGTCTAAACCCTTGTTGGTCCAAGACGCGAGCCGCATCGTAGGCCTAGATCCAAATTCAGGGGCAGCCGCCCATTTGGTACCACGAGGCTCGGTAATATAGAACCACTCCAACTGCCACACCTTCACGGTCTCCACAAAGGCCCCCTTGGGCCAAGTGGTTTTGGGGAGTTTGCTCACCATGGTGCCGCCGCAGTCGGCGTGCTACCTGCCAACCACTTTCGGCCTCACATTGAAAACCTTGAGCCACAGGCCGAAGTAAGGAGGATGCGGAGGAGCGCCTCACACATGATGATGAACGCCGAGATGTGAAGGAAGGAGTTTGGGGCTAGATCATGGAAATCAAGCCCGTAATAGAACATGAGTCCGCGGACAAAGGGGTGAAGTGGAAACCCTAGGCCGCGGAGAAAGTGGGGGATGAATACTACCCTCTCGCCGGGCTCTAGTGTGGGGATGATTTTCTCTTTGGCTGGGAGCCGGTGTGTGATTTCCGCGGTCAAATACTTCGCCTCCCGAAGCTCCATGATGTCCTTGTCCATGACGGATCCGGACATGGTTGCAAGGATTGGGTGGTGGGGAAGGTCGAGGCTTGGGCGCTGGAGCTCAAGGACGAGAAGGATGAGGAAGCAAGAAGGCGTGGGGTAAAGAATGGATCTTTATCCGCTTATATAGGTAGTGAATATCAAGCGCCCCCACTAGCCTTCAAACTCGCCTATTCCTAAGGGGTCACGCGAACGGCATGGTTGGTTACCCAAACCCGTATTGATGAAAATCCCGTAATAAGGGGACACGATCTCTGCTTTGATAAGACGTGCCAATGAAGGCCACACCTTAAAACACGAAGCAGGAGGCCAAAAAAGGCCAGACGTAATGTTTCGCCGAAGAAGATATGCTTTATTAAACATCATGCCCTTGTGGTTTAGGGTTGTAACTATAATATGGACCCGGATACATATCTTTTATTCAAGAGACTGCTTTGTATGCAGAGAAGGAACCCGCCTTGCAGTGCCGAAGACAATCAACGAGCCGAATACATCGTCATTGAAGACTGGTTCAGGGGCTACTGAGGGAGCCCTGGACTAAGGGGGCCTCGGGTATCCGGACAATTTGATATGGGCCGGACTGGTGGGCCAAGAAGATACAAGGCAAAAGTCCTTCTCCCATATCCAGACGGGACTCTCATTTGCGTGGATGGCAGGCTTAGCGTTTGGGTGTATTATTTCCTTTCTTTGTAAACCAACTCTGTACAACCCTAGACCCCTCCGGTGTCTATATAAACCAGAGGGTTTAGTCCATAGAGGCTAAGACAAATCACATAGGCTAGACATCTAGGGTTTAGCCATTACGATCTAGAGGTAGATCGACTTTTGTAACCCCTATACTCATCAAATACAATCAAGCAGGACATAGGGTTTTACCACCATTAAGAGGGACCGAACCTGGGTAAACATCGTGTCACCCTTGTCTCCTATTTCCTTCAATCCTTAGACGCACGGTTCGGGACCCCCTACCCGAGATCGGCCGGTTTTGACATCGACATGGCGGTCATCATCGCGGTCCGGTCTGCCGCCTGGTTGGATCCAGGGGGACTGGATCTGCTCCACCATTGAGCAGGAGGATTTGGAGAGGCTCGCCTCGGATGGCATGATTGTTGACAGATCTTGGAGGCTGCCAGAGGGGGAATCTGAGCCCCAGTCGCGCGAGGGTGAACGTGTCCTCCTCACTACCCACGTAGACATCCATTCTTTCGGGGTTTCTTGAATTTTTTCGGTGCTCAGATTCACCATTTCCTCCCAAACACAATCACATATCTTGCTGCGTACATCTCATTGTGCGAAAACTTCCTAGGCTGTCAACCTCGCCGGGGTCTTTTCAAACACATCTTCACTTGCCATTATCAAACGGTGAAGAAAGCAAATCCGACTGACGAAAAGACGCACGTGATCCAGATGTGCGGGTGTTTAGGGACTCAAACTAGGGGTAGAAGCACTTTTCCTGCCATGATCCTTCCCGAGTTAGTTAGAGGGTGGCAGTCGACCTAGTTCTACTGCAAAGACATCCCGACTCCTGGTTAGTCGACCGGCCTCCCTCATTTCACCATGGAGAGACTCCACCAATGTCGGAGTAATGGGCCACGGGTAGGATAACCCAGGCCCAAAACCTTTCAAGACATTGGGGCAGACTGCTCCCCTCGAGACCCCAGGATGAAGAGCCGCCCTCTAAGAGTCAACAGCGTGGCGGCCGACTGCCCACTCGCGGCCGAGTCCCAGGGACGACTTCAGGATAAGCCGACTCCTGACTGGCGACTTCCAGAGAAGCCGGCCTTGGGGAGTCGGCCCGCGACACCAACAACCCCCATGCCCTCATAAAGAGGGACGGGACGGGGAGTGGCCATAGTAAGGTCCACTCCCACCCCTTTTCCAAGGGCAGGCGTGGCTACAGTATGCTGTACCCACAAAGATCTCTGCGCGGCATGAAACTATTGCCATGCCGGCCCTGACGTCAGCCCCAAAGGGCGGAGTCCTGTGCCCACGATGGCCTATCGGTGCGACCCAGGGACGATGGGTCCCACTAGTCGGCGGCGTACGAAAGACGGCGAGAGCGCCACCAGTCGGCCCGGATGGGAGTCGGCCACCATCAGTCGGCCGGCCCCTCCAACGGGCCCCACGCGCCACTAATCAGACGCGACAGGTAGTGGCCAAAGTGATCGCCCGCCAGACGACGGAGCTGTCGCCACGACCTCATGACCGAGTCTGCGTCATTAGAGGCACGGCTATAGTAATCTATAGCCGGCAAGACCCACCCGTGGCGGACGCGGCCTGTCGGCTCCGTACCGAGCCAATCGGCGGGGCCCACCAGTTGGCACGCCCTAGGAGTCGGCGGATAAGATGGCGGCCAGAGAGACTGACGGCTGGGCCCGCGCCTAGCCGGATTACCATTGTACCCCTGGGGTGTAGGCCTATATAAACCCCCAGGGCATCCATGCAAAGGGTTGGAATCCATTAGCACTAGACCAGATCATATAGGAAGGAGAGAGCTAGCCTTGCCTTCTCCTACCTCCAGGAAATAGATCGAGGAGCAACCGTGTAAACAGTTTGCCATAGTGATCATGCGGAGACCCCGCGGAGTAGCAGTAGGGGAATTATCTCCCCGGAGAGCCCCAAAGCTGGGTAAGATTCGCTGGCGTGCTTGCCTTCGCCTTATCCCGTTTCCAGGCACCGGCGACGTTCTACTCACCCCACCATGATAAGCCATCCTTTGGCATATGTCGCACCCAACCCCCGACAACCAACCTTCTTCACTGATTGTAACCCCAGAGGAGAAGGGTGAGGTGTCCCTTTTAGTCGATGTAGTAGTTAACCTAGTCCGGGAGGGTCTGACTGGCATGGATCTGCTGGAGGTGTTCCTCAGTCGACATATTCAGCCTCTCCAAGCCCATGATCAACCAATGTGGATGTACTCAGGCCCTGAAGACACCGCTTGGGTCCACCCAGAGGAAGTTGCCGAGGAGACGGTGGCTCAGTGGCTGTGGAGCATTACTGGGAACAAGGATAACCCTAGGGGGTCCAGGAGGGTTCTGCCATTCGATGCAGACCAAGAGCCGAAAGAGGTCCGACTCTAGTTCCAGAGTGTTTTCTCCTTTCAGTCTATGATTGCTCTTGAATCCGACTGATACTTGTAGCTTATGTCTTGCAGATTTATACCAAAATGTATTCAATGCCAAACGGGAAGCAGCTCCAAGAGGGAGCGGAGAGTGATGCTGACAGTGCCGAATGGCAGTACCCAGATGACTATGAAGAGGACGATGAGGACTCGAGCATTGGCGAGGAGGTTGACTCACCACCCCGCTCATAGCGTCGTTCCAAACAGTCACAAGATCTTGCGGGTAGGTGCGGAAAAACAGCTCCACCAGGTACAAAATTTTCGAAGCACACTCGAGCCTCGACTCTAAAGCCATCGGAGAAGGCCGCGAAGCAGCCCAAGGTTGTCCCACCGAAGCCCCGGAAGGCCTTGTCCAAGGTCAAGGTGGCCGATCTTGTTGCCTCTGCATAAGTGTTTTGTTTCTTCTCTTTGTCTTCTGTGTTGTCGTCGACTCGTGCGCTTGCTTGACCAAGTGAATTCTGGAGCTTTTAGTGCTGCGACTTCTGCAACATCCATGGACATCGACGAGGAGCATGGTGATGTGGAGAATGCGGACGCGGCTACCTCTCGGGCGGGTATGATACCATAGACACATTCATGTCTTGTCAATTGCTTCTCTAGTCGATTGAATTTTTACTGTTGAGTGTTTGCAGCACTAACAAATGTTATCCAGCTTCCTGATGATGATGATGAGGACATGCCCCAAAGAACACTGAGAGGGGAGGCAGAACTTTGAGCAAGAGGACTTCTCGCTCAGCATCAGAACGTGTGGTCCAACAACTTGATGATCTAGTATGGACTTCGGTCTCTTTTGCTGACCTTCTATCGACTGGCCAACCCTCAGCGTCAACTGGTCAGGCTCCTACCCCGATCGCGCAAGTTCAAGCTTCTGCTCCACCGACCACGTCATCAGTTCCATTGTCTCCTTTATTTGTTACTCACCATGTCCCAGAAGACCAAGTAGGAGCTGCCAAGGAGGCCATGATCCAAGCAGGTCTAATGATGGACTGACTGAAAGTGGTGTATGACACTAGCTCTGCCCTCCAAGCCAATGTCCGAGTAAGTGGGTGTAACACCCCGGATGTAACTTGCCATAATTGTAACTCCGACTCTGCCATTTCCGGCTTTAAGTTATGAGATTCCATTCATGGTTGGATTTTCTCTTCGTTTTGCATTTTGTTCATGTCATGCATTTCATATCATGTCATCATGTGCATCTCATTTGCATACGTGTTCGTCTCATGCATCCGAGCATTTTCCCCGTTGTCCGTTTCACAATCCAACACTCCTACGTGCTCCGGTGTACCCTTTTTGTCTCTTTTCGTGAGTGGGTGCTAAACATTCTCGGAATGGACCGAGATTTGCTAAGTGGCCTTGGTACGCCACCGGTAGACCGCCTGTCAAATTTCGTGTCATTTGGAGTCCGTTTGATACTCCAACGGTTAACCGGGGAACCGCAAAGGCCTCGTGTGTGTTGCAGCCCAACACCGCTCAAAAACGGCCCAATAACCCTTCCAAACCACTCCCATGTTCTCCGCCGTCGGATCACGATCGCGTGGGCAAAACTACACTCCATTTGGACACTCCTATCTCCTCCTACCTACAAATAGGTGCTCCCTCCGAATTTCTCACGCAGACAAACCCTAGCCCCGCTCCCTCTCCGCCGCCGGACGTGTCCGCCGGCGCCGGAAATGCCCACCACTGCTGCCTACAGCCAACGGGGGCGCGCCACATGTCCCCGAGCCGCTCCACCGCCGCCGGCCCGCCGCGGCCCACAGCGGGCCCCCGAGGCCTTGTCGCCTCCGCCGCCCCGCCCGGTCGCCCTCGCCCACGAGCCTAGTCGCCCCGCCCGCCGGCCTCCGCCTTCACCGCCCACTCCGACCGCCATCTCCGATGCCGGCCGCTGGCCGCCGCCGTTGACCCGGATCCGGCGCCGCAGCTTGCCGCCTCCACCTTCCTCCCCAAGCTCCGGCTCCGGCGAGGCCCCGTGCACTCAACCGAGGCCCCTCCTCCACCGCCGGCCCTCTCCTTCCCGGATCCGGTGAGATCCACAGTGAACCTCATTTTCCGTGCAAAGTCAAACCCTAGATCTGTTCACCCGAGGTCGTTTTTCCTCCAAGTCCTTTTTTCTCTGATGTTTTTGTTCCCATGTTCATTGCATCATAACTCCATGACCGTAGCTCCGTTTCAGGTGCATGATATATAAAAATGTTCATTGGGATATGCTCTTCATTTCATTCCACTGTGGCCTGCTTGTTTGAGTCCATCTTGATGCCCAAATCACTGATGCAAGAGTGCTATAAATTGTTAGGTGCTGTTACTTAGAAGATTATGATGTTTTGTCATTTTTGTCACATTTGTTGTGTGCTTCATATGTGCATGAGCTCTACATGTGTTTTGAGTTATGCCATGCCATCTTTACAGGGGTGCTTTCCATGTATTTTTTTGATCAATGTGGTGACTAGCACAAGCATGCAAATTAGCCTTCGTGATATTGCTGATTTCAGGGACTTAGGATTTTGCTAAGTCCTTGTTCTGCTATTATTTTTATGCCATGTAAACATGTTGCTATAGTGAGATCCATGCTTGTTTTGAGTTGCTTCAGTAAGGATGTTTTCGACATATGGTTATGCTCTATCCATCCATGACCCTGTTTGCATTTATGGAGTGACCTAGAATGTCTTAATCTTGCTCTACTTTTGCTATAAAATGTTCCTGGCAGAATGTTAACATGTTAATCATTTTTGCCATGGTTGTTGTTGTTGATCCATGCATGATATGAACTTGATCTTGCCATGGTTAGGTTCATGAACATGCATTATTGCTGGTAGTATGCTTATCTTGTCATGCAAGGCTTTGTGATGAGTGATTTGAGCTCGCGAAGATGCCTTCATAATTTTGTTTATGCCATGCTCAGTTTTCTGGCAAGTCTGAAACTATTAATAAAACTTGCTATGTTTACATGGGTGCCATCATATCTTTTGTGACTTTTTGGCTCATGACCATTAAGGGACTTTTGTTATATGCGTTTAGTAGATTCATGCCATGCCTTTGTTTGCTATTATATCTTCCTGTAGCATGTGGTTACATTGCCTCCTGATGTTATTTCTGGCATGTCAGTATTTTCACTAAGTCTGTGAAGCTGATATCTTTTGCACTTTTGCCATGTTTGTTTGAACCTGTTATTGTGTGTTTTAGACATAGCTCAGTGTTCATCTTTTGTCAAGCATCTTGAGTACATCCCTGCCATATGCTTTGTTGCTATGTTGGAGTGCAGTAGCTTAGCTTCTTGGTGCATTCTAGATGGCATCGTGCTGTTAATCGCAGAATTGTGCCATTCTTGTTTCGCTTGCCATTTGCAAACCGTGCATCCGATTCCGGTGATCTTTATATTGATTTCGACCAAAATCATATCATCTTTCCAGCGGCACACTTGGTTTTCCAAGTTGATGCCTTGTTAATCCTTTTCCTTCCGGAGCACGCATATGCATTGCAGATCATGTCTTGCATATCATGCCATGTTTTGCATCATGTTGTTTGTGCATTGCACCGTGATTGATTGTTGGTCCTTTGCTGGTGTTCTTGCTATGGGTAGAGCCGGGAGATGAGTATGTGATCGAGGAACCTGTTGAGTACTCTAACGAGGATCAAGCTTTCGTCAACTCTGAGAACTTTGCAGGCAAGATGACCATACCCTCAAAATCACTTCTATCTTTGCTTGCTAGTTGATCGCTCTATTTCTATGTCGTGATGCCTACCACTTGCTATATCATGCCTCCCATATTGCCATGTCAAACCTCTAACCCACCTTTCCTAGCAAACCGTTGTTTGGCTATGCTACCACTTTGCCCAGCCCCTCTTATAGAGTTGCTAGGTGCAGGTGAAGATGAAGTTTGTTCCTTGTTGGAACATGGGTTTTTGTTGGGATATCATTATTATCTCTTATTTACTTTAATGCATCTATATACTTGGTAAAGGGTGGAAGGCTCGGCCTTATGCCTGGTGTTTTGTTCCACTCGTGTCGTCCTAGTTTTCGTCATACGGGTGTTATGTTCCTTGATTTTGCGTTTCTTACGCGGTTCGGTGTTATGGGAACCCCTTGACAGTTTGCTTTGAATAAAACTCCTCCAGCAAGGCCCAACCTTGGTTTTACCATTTGCCTACCTAACACCATATACCTTCCCTTGGGTTCTGTAGATTCAAGGGTCATCTTTATTTTAAACCCCCCCCCCCCCGGGCCAGTGCTCCTCTGGGTGTTGGTCTGAACCGAGTAGACTACGGGGCCACCTCAGGGAAACTTGAGGTTTGGTTTTACTCGTAGGACGTCTCATCCGGTGTGCCCTGAGAATGAGATACGTGTGACTCCTATCGGGATTGGTCGGCACATCAGGCGGCTTTACTGGTCTTGTTTTACCATTGTCGAAATGTCTTGTAACCGGGATTCCGAGACTGATTGGGTCTTGCCGCGAGAAGGAATATCCTTCGTTGACCGTGAGAGCTTGTGATGGGCTAAGTTGGGACACCCCTGCAGGGTTTTGAACTTTCGAGAGTCATGCCCGCGGTTATGGGCAGATGGGAATTTGTTAATGTCCGGTTATAGAGAACTTGACACTTAACTTAACTAAAATGAATCAACCGCTTGTGTAGCCGTGATGGTCTCTTTTCGGCGGAGTCCAGGAAGAGAACATGGTCTCGTGTTATGCTTGAGCGTAAGTAGCTTCAGGATCACTTCTTGATCACTATTTGCTTCTAGTCCGTGCTTTGCGTCTCTTCTCGCTCTCTTTTGCGTAAGTTAGCCACCAGATATGCTTAGTGATTTGTTGCAGCTCCACCTCACTACCCTTTCCTAGCTTTAAGCTTAAATAGTCTTGACCGCGAGGGTGTGAGATTGCTGAGTCCCCGTGACTCACAGATACTTCCAAATAGATGCAGGTGCCGATGATGCCAGTGCAGGGGACGCTACTGAACTCAAGTGGGAGTTCGACGAGGATTCGGGCCGTTACTATGTTTCTTTTCCGGATGATCAGTAGAGGAGCCCAGTTGGGACGATCGGGGATCTAGCATTTGGGGTTGTCTTTCTTTATTTTGGTCCCGTAGTCGGACCTTTGATTGTACTTTGGATGATGTATGGATTATTTATGTATTATGTGAAGTGGCGATTGTAAGCTGACTCTTTATCCCTTTCTTATTCACTACATGGGATGTGTAAAGATTACCCCTCTTGCGACATGCCAACCATGCGGCTATGCCTCTAAGTCGTGCCCCGACACGTGGGAGATATAGCCGCATTGTGGGTGTTACAGTGGGATTGTAGGTTGATTTCCGATTAGTTTTCGGCTTGACCTTTGCTCTGTTAGGATATGCTGCCTGAAAACTAATGCTTTATTATTCGTAAGTTGCCAATCTGTTTCTGCATCTGTACACCCACTGGGTGTGTATCATATAGTTGTTTGCAAATCTTCTCACTCGAATTAGACAGGTCATGTCGAGTGAATTCTTGGTCCAGTGGGGGCACACTAAGTACACCCACTGGGTATAGTCCCCGAGAACACTGTTGACTGCTGGCAGTCGATGGTGGTCTTAAAACTTTCTTTTCTCTCTTTTTTATACTCCTTACACTCGTGCTGGGAAGACCATGTCGAGTGGGAGATCAAACCAGTGGGGGAACGCCAACTGCACCCAATGGGTGTAGTCCCCGAGACTACCGTTGAATGTTTGATTCGGTAGTAGTCTTAGAACCCTTTTTTACTATTTGAATTTTATCACTCGGAAGTGACTGATCTTTTTTTCTGTCGACTGACGTATCTTGTTGTTGATTGCAGAAATCTTGTGAGCTTGGAACCAAATTTGCTGATTTGGGAAGCACATTGAGATCAACCTCGATCTGGAGTTAGCCAAGAAGAACTTGAAGAAAGCCTAGGATGAAGCAGCTGTCATGGGAGGTAACAATTTGTTGATTGTTCGCCTTGTGATCTTTTTCCTTTTCATCCTTTGAACCGAGTGGCTCCACTTGAACAGATGTGCGTAATGAAAACCATCAACTCCAAGCTCGTCTGAAGAATGTTATTTCTTTAGACAAAATGAAGCAGGCTCTGGAGTAGAAGGACCTTGACCTTGCAGTGGCACAGAAGACGACATGGGAGAAGACTGAACTTGATGACAAGAAGCTGGCTTCATTCGGAAAGTTGGAAGACGAGAACGCCAAGTTGAAAACTGCTATTGATGAAGTGAAGAAAGAAGTCGTGCAGCTGAAGGAGGAGAAGGTGGCCTTGGCTGACAAAGTTGATGTTCTCACTCGGAAGAGAGACGAACCACAAACTTATGTAGGAGGTCTTTCCAAGAAGATGTTCCTCATGCTTGAAGGTATTTCTCTTTATCCGACTGATTACAAAAAACTTCTTCTCCATGCAACTGCCAATTCATTACTTTTTTGTGCATGCAGAATTCTGTCAGAACATCAAGGAAGAAACTGGGCGGATCGCGACAAGTCTGGATCCTATCAACTCCTCCGTCAAGGACGAAGCTGCGATGAACATGCTGCGACTGGAATCTCGCCTTGCCAGTGTCTTGGATTACACTGCTCGACTGAAGGTCGTGCTTGATACGTCTCCGATGTATCGATAATTTTTTTATTGGTCCATGCTGTTATATTATCAATCTTGGATGTTTTATAATCATTTTATAGTCATTTTATATCATTTTTTGGTACTAACCTATTGACATAGTGCCAAGTGCCAGTTGCTGTTTTTGCATGTTTTTACATCACAGAAAATCAATACCAAACGGAGTCCAAATACCACGAAACTTTACGGAGATTTTTTATGGACCAGAAGACACCTAATGGGCCAAGGCTATGTCTGGGGGGTGCTCCGAGGAGAGCACAACCCACCAGGGAGCGACAGGAGGCCCAGACGCGGGCTGGTGGGTTGTGCCCACCTCGGGTGCCCCCCGGACCGCCTCTTTGCTCTATAAATACCCCAATATTCCAGAAATCCTAGGGGAGTCGACTAAAATCAATTCTAGCCGCCGCAGAGTCCAGAACCACAAGATCCAATCTAGACACCATCACAGATGGGGTTCACCACCTTCATTGGTGCCTCTCCGATGATGCGTGATTAGTTCTTTGTAGACCATCAGGTCCATAGTTAGTAGCTAGATGTATTCCTCTCTCTCGTTTGATTCTCAATACAATGGTCTCTTGGAGATCCATATGATGTAACTCTTTTTGCGGTGTATTGGTTGGGATCGGATGAACTTCGAGTTTATGATCAGATCTATCTTTTTATATCCATGAAAGTATTTGAGTTTCTTTGATCTCTTTTATGCATGATTGCTTATAGCCTCGTATTTCTTCCTCGATATTTGGGTTTTGTTTTCCAACTTGATCTGTTAATCTTGCAATGGGAAGAGGTGCTTTGTAGTCGGTTCGATCTTAGGGTGCTTGATCCCAGTAAAAGAAGGGGAACCGACACATATGTATCATTGCTACTAAGGACAAAACGATGGGGTATATTTCTACATAGATAGATCTTGTCTACATCATGTCATCGTTCTTATTGCACTACTCCATTTCTCGATGAACTTAATACACTAGATGCATGCTGCACAGCAGTCTATGTGTGGAGTAATAGTAGTAGATGCAGGCAGGAGTTGGTTTACTAATATTGGACGTGATGCCTATGTAATGATCGTTGCCTGGATATCATCATGAGTATTTGAAGTTCTATCAATTGCCAAACAGTAATTTTTTTACCCATGGTTTGCTATTTTTCTCGAGAGAAGCCACTAGTGAAACCTACGACCCACGGGTCTCTTTCTCATATTATTGTCTTCGCGATCTATTTTATTTGCCTTTTATTTTCATATCTACTAAACCAAAAATACAAAAAAATACCTTGCTGCAATTTATTTTATTTGGCTCGATCTATCAATATTTAACAATTTATGTCACATCCTTTGCCCATCTTGGGGCGCCGCTACCCGAAAGGGATTGACAAGCCCTTTTACACGTTGGGTTGCGAGTAGTTGTTATTTGTGTGAAGGTGATGTTTAGGTTGTGCTTCTTGGTTCTCCTACAGGTTCGATAATCTTGGTTTCATATCTGAGGGAAATACCTACCGCCGTTGTGTTGCATCATCCCTTCCTCTTTGGGGAAATACCGACATAGCTTCAAGCGACATCAGCGATGTCCCGGATCGACAAGGAGTTGGCCATAGGATGTGCTTCTGAACGATCTGGAGTCACTAGTTACTCAACTCAACAGCATCCTAGAGCGAGTG
>NW_021233201.1:0-404 GCF_002162155.2 Triticum dicoccoides | reverse complement strand
GGATAGTTATGTGATCCAATTATGTTAGTATTGTTGAGGGAACTTACACTAGCGAAAGTATGAACCCTAGGCCTTGTTTCAATGCATTGTAATACCGTTTACGCTCACTTTTATTATTTGTTACCTTGCTGTTTTTATATTTCAGATTACAAAAACTATTATCTACTATCCATATACCACTTGTATCACCATCTCTTTGCCGAACTAGTGCACCTATACAATTTACCATTGTATTGGGTGTGTTGGGGACACAAGAGACTCTTTGTTATTTGGTTGCAGGGTTGCTTGAGAGAGACCGTCTTCATCCTACACCTCCTACAGATTGATAAACCTTAGGTCATCCACTTGAGGGAAATTTGCTACTGTCCTACAAACCTCTGCACTTGGAGGCCCAACAACGTCTA
>NW_021233200.1:0-1689 GCF_002162155.2 Triticum dicoccoides | reverse complement strand
CCAATCCATTATGCATTCTTATACGAATCTTTATAAATCATTCTAAGTTATTTTATATATCCTCAGAAGCACAACACAGATTTATTCCACTGTCATATATGCATATGATTTACAAATGTCGATACTCTAAGTCAGAATGTTGAATCCAGTTGAAGCTGAATTCGAATATTTGAAACCACTTTATGTCCAACTCAACTTTAACATGTATGACACACACAGTTTATAGTGTACTCCCATTTAGATATGTACACAAGCAATGTCTCAAGATTCAAAATACTGAGTCAATCAACCAATAATGAACAAAACTAACAGACATCTAAACACTTATAGACTATATGGATCAGTAATATCAACTACAAAACTTTTCTTGCTACAAGAGCATCATTTTTATAGCAAAGCTAGTATAGCATATTGGCCCTTCCAGATGCGCGCCACTTAGACCATCTATACTACTACGATTGCCGAATGCACATTCAGCCCGATTGGCATATTTGTAGGTCTGGTACAGCAAACAAAATGAAATATATTTGCCTCGTAAAAAATGAAATATATTTGCCTCATAAAAAAAGAAATGTCTCATACAGCCCGATTGAGCGACCTACACGCCTCCAGAGCGATTTGAGTTTACCGGCCGTCCGATCACGTTGACCAACGTTCCAGATTTCCTAATCTTCCGTCCCAGCAAACCCCCGCTCAGCCCATCGGGCTGCTACTCCTCAGGTTGACCTAGACGTTATCTCCTTAACTGGGCAGTCAAAATTTACAACCGAGCCGCGAAGGAAACTCTCAGCCCGTTCTCTGTGTTCGCTATATCTTCATCCCCACGATGCGTCTCCTCGTCTGCTCAGCGGCGGCGCAGACAATTAGATACTGCAGTGCTGACAAGTACGTCATCATCTACCTAGCACAACATTTTCCCTGTGTATCACCGTGTTGGTCCTTTCCTTTTTTGATATTGAAATTTGTAATCTTATTTCTTTAGCGGCCACAACTAATGAAAAGGAATATGCCATGCATTTTTTTTCAGAGCCTGTGTGACTCAAGTCATGAGGTGAAATTATATTTGTGTTTTTGCTATACAAATCTCTGTATGTACTCAGTTCCAGTTTTGGCTTTTTATGTGCTGATTCTACAAAAAATTTCCTGCAGGTCCAAATCATTGGTTTACTATTGAAAATATGTTTTGCCCTTAAACCTTAATTTCTAGAGTATGCAGTCGATATGACCACTATACCAGCGCTCTTATGTGTATCTCTCATTCGGATTGACAGCTTCAATCTGCTCTTTATTTATCTGTATGTTCAAACATCTCATATTATACCTACAACTTTGAATAAATATTCTATATGACTACATTGACACACTATGATATGTCCATTTTTAACTGTTCACTTTGTTGTCTTAAATAATTATAATATTATCAAGATGGCGGGCGCAGCAACGCGCGCTTAAATGTTCTAGTGATCTGTAAAACAAATGGATTGATCGATTACATGAACAAACAACACAAAGGTTATTCAATGATGAAAAAACCATTTCACCTATGATTTACCAAGTGAGATTTTAATTTCCTTTTATCCTCCAAGACCTTAACAATGCAGTCAGTCTCAAGTTGCTTTGTTTTGAAATACACCAAATATTTAATGGTTGTCTTGAGTACTATTTGTGATTGTGTTGTTTGCTTACTCA
>NW_021233199.1:0-533 GCF_002162155.2 Triticum dicoccoides | reverse complement strand
GCAGAATGCATCTAAGTCAGTGGAGTCTAGAGGATATTGGGATGACACCCCATCACCACCACCACCACAGAAGCCACCACCGTAGGGACGACCTCATCATCATTGTTGCTATGACGAGTAGACGAGTTCTCCTTATTGTTGGAGATGTCGTCCCAATTCACGTCATCCTCCTTGGACTCTAACCACGCTTGGTTCTCAGTGATGAGCTCTGGATTATTCACAATGAGCTCAACCATATATGCCTTATTGATGCGCTCGGCCACAACATGGTTCATAGCCTTGCGATTCTCCATCTCCTTGATGCACGAGAGCACCCTAGCACAAGGCTCGATGTAGTTTGGGGCACGACCGTCGAGGGGAAATTTAGCTTCGACCGACAACCATAGTAGTGTATCACCGCAACGTCGTACGCGCGCAACACATGCTCTGCTGTCGCGAGTGTGTTGAGACACCGCTTCTCCCGCGTGTCCGGATTCCAGATCTCCGCCTCCCAAGTACCCCAAGGCCGATGTTGCATGCGGGAGTGGCTGCGA
>NW_021233198.1:0-626 GCF_002162155.2 Triticum dicoccoides | reverse complement strand
GCACCTCTACAAATCCCTGCTTCCCTCTGCGAATGGCCTATCTATTTATTTTTATGTTGAGTCATCACCTTTCTTATTAAAAGCACCCGCTGGAGAGCACACTGTCATTTGCATTCATTATTATTGGTTTATATTGCGTATGACTTGACTGGATCTCTTTTACCATGAATTAACATGTTTAGTCAGTCCTTGATCTTTAAAGGTGCTCTGCATTTATGTTTTGCGGTCTCAGAAAGGGCTAGCGAGATACCATTTTGTTATATTATGTTATAATTATTTTGAGAAAGTGTTGTCAACCAAGTTTTATTATTATGGCTCGCTAGCCGATTATGCTATTGATATGAGTGATTGAGAGAGATAAGTGTTATTGTGAGTATGGTTAGTTCATAATATTTGCTGAAACTTGAATGCTGGCTTTTCATGTTTACAACAACAAGAGCATATAGAGTTTGTAAAAGTTTTCCTTTATCACTTTCAATTTATCAACTGAATTGCTTGAGGACAAGCAAAGGTTTAAGCTTGGGGGAATTGATACGTCTCCAACATATCTACTTTTCTAAACACTTTTGCCCTTGTTTTGGACTCTAATTTGCATGATTTGAATGAAACTAACCCGGACTGACGCT
>NW_021233197.1:0-729 GCF_002162155.2 Triticum dicoccoides | reverse complement strand
CCCCAGGGTCACTGACGCGTGGGCCCCGTCGGCCAGGTGGTCAGATTAGTGCTAATCACCGCTTAATTAACCCCCCTGACACTGACAGTGGGCCCTAGCGCCACTAACCCCTAATTAGGAATAAATTAACCCTGTTAAACCCCCCCTGTCACTGACGTGTGGACCCCACACGTCAGGTTTGACCCCAGCCAGCCGCAGTTGACCACTGACGTCATGCTGACGTCATGCTGGCGCAATATATATATTTCTGGATTTAATTTAAATCAGGAAATTCCAGAATATTATTTAAACTTCAAAAATTCATAACTTTTATTCTGTAACTCCAAATTAGACAAATTATATATGAAAAATGATCAGAAAAATCCAATCTATCCATCTGTACTATTTTCATGCATGATCAAACAAGTTAAATTGATGTTTTAAGCAGAACAAGGAAAAGCACTTTAAAGGGCCATATTTGAGTTTGAAATTTGAATCTTTGATTCAAATTTGTTCAAACCCTTCTGGTTTTAGTTGCATTAGCCCAACACACTCATATTGCCATGTTTCATGCATGCATCATATTGTTGCACATTGTTTGGTGATGGTTGTGTATCGGTGTCCTTTGCGACAGGTTCTGCCTCCGAGGAGTACCGTGATTACCCTAACGAAGAACCGTATCAGTGCATCGAACCATCAGGCAAGCAACCAACCATTTGATCATATCGATACAATCCCATGTTCTCGCTC
>NW_021233196.1:0-480 GCF_002162155.2 Triticum dicoccoides | reverse complement strand
AATGAAACCTTCGGGAGCGATCTTTTTGGAACAAACACAATCCAGAAGACTTGGAGTGGACGTCAAGAAGCAGCCGAGGTGGCCACGAGGGTGCAAGGCGCTCCCTAAGGGGGGGAGCGCGCCCCCACCCTCGTGGGCCCCTCGTGGCTTCACTGACCTACTTCTTCTTCCTATATATATATATATATATATATATATATATATATATATATATATATATATATATATATCTAGTATCCCGAAAACATCCAGGAGCACCACGAAACCCTATTTCCACTGCCGCAACCTTCTGTATCCGTGAGATCCCATCTTGGAGCCTTTTCTGGCGCTCCGCCGGAGATGGAATCGAGCATGGATGGCCTCTACATCATCGCCAAGGCCTCTCCTATGAGTTGTGAGTAGTTTACCGCAGACCTTTGGGTCCATAGTTATTAGCTAGATGGCTTCTTCTATCTCTTTCAATCTCAATACAGAGTTCTC
>NW_021233195.1:0-4439 GCF_002162155.2 Triticum dicoccoides | reverse complement strand
TTCACGTTTTAGAAAATTGGTAAATTTTGTAAAAACTGTTAGTATTTTTTCTAAACTCAGAGTACAAAATTTGTTCACATTTTTTCAGAAATAAATTTGGAGTATCAAAAAATATTTTTGCGGCATTTCAAATTGTTCGAAAATTTGAAGAAATGTTTTTTTCCAAAAATCTCAATCCGGATGTGGGTTGTTATAGCATTGGGCGCCTTATCATTTCGCTAGCAGCCGAGTGGTGGAGTGGCTAGCCCGTCATGGCTTGCAGTCTGGTGTGATTGAGATACTAGGATCGAATCCCAGTGTTGCCTTCTTTTTTTGGTGTTTCTTTAAGTCGCGGGATCGACAGGAAATACAAGTCCGTGGGCCGGCCCAGTCGTGCGTCGCCTGTGTGCGTCCAGCTACTGTTTGACGCAAGATGCGTCCTATAGGAGGTCCCCGATCCACCTCCTCTGTCCAGCGAACGCAATGAGACGATCCACCTCCCCTGCCGAGCTAGAGCATCTGTGTTAGCTTAATGGGCTGGGATAACCGGCCCAGTTCATCAGAGGGCTTGGATTCGGCCTCCGGAGCAGCAGCCCAGGCCAGTTGCGGGAGAGGGGGCTTTCCACAGGAGATCCGACGGCCATAAATCACTAAATCACGAAAACGGACGGTCACAAACGTAAAATAGCTGAGAAGGCTCGGTTTAGGCTCAGTTTTACTGTCCTTAATAGTTTAAGTTTTTTTTCTATTGTAAATATTTGTATTATTTGGAAAAAATGTAACCACCAGCACTGCGCCGAAAAACAAAAACCATACTAGTACCTCATACTTAGAAAAATAAATATACTCAAATGAACATAGGCCTAATCCACCGACCAGTTTGTTCTTAAAAAAGAAAATTTAAGCGACAAGTGTAAATAAGAAAAGGAAGGAGCTTGGATCAATAAATGGAGTCGCACAAAACTTGAAGATGGACCCTGGCTGTAAAGGCTTCATGCACGTTCTCACTGTGTCTGCTGCGTGGTAGCTCCAAAGCGCGGCCTCCCCTCTTTCATCGTCATATGTCACATGTTTTTGTTCTTCCCTATGAGGTGTTTTGATGAGGAGTCTGTACGCTTGCTTACTTTAGTGCTTTATTAGTGGATACTCCCTCCGTCCAAAAAACTTTGTCTGGATGTACTCCTATATATAGCATAGTGTATGCTGGTTGCTTCTTTGAACTTTGTGCCTTTGTGGTGGCCTACTCGTCAATAATTTAGTACCAATAGTTTATTTTGTAAATCAAACACATAATCTATGCATGGTGGTTACACAAATAATTTGAGTTTTCAAATGAATATTTTTTGCTTTGACATCTAGCTAGGATGGAATAAAATGTACGTTAATCACAACATATGTTAATATATACATGTGTCTTACTAATTGCCGTAATCTGCAATTGGGACATGTTGTACTTCACCAGTTCTTAAATTTAGCCAAATTTTAGTGTCAAGTGGCTTCTTGTAATATACTCCCTCCGTCCCATAATGTAATACGTTTTTTTTGACACTAAACTAGTGTCAAAAAACGTCCTATATTATGGGACGGAGGGAGTAGTTTTTCTTTTCCTTTCTCTTGTATTATTTGAACTTTTAGAAGTCTTAATAAACTGTGGTAGGTAGTTCACCTAATGTTGCCCCCCAAAAACAAAGTGGGGTTGTTTGAATGACTAATCCCGTCATTGTCTTTCAAACAACCTATTTGAATGTTTGTTGATTATACAGACTATTAAGAAAATATATATGCGAGTCAAATATATAAACTGGTAATTAGAGATCAGGTTAGAACACACGAAGAAATATAAACATGTTTCAATATGGAGAAGCCACGGAGATATAAAGGAGCAAGAAACGGAGAGTGAGTTGTTGTAAATCGATGGATGGCTGGCTTCTTGTAGTACTATATAGTTTAAGTTTGTTTTTCTATTGTATTTATTTTTATTTGGAAAAATATAACCAGCAGCACTGCACCCAAAAAAACCATCCTAAGAGCAACTCTATCAGACCCCGCAAAACCCCCGACCCGCAAAATAACCGCCAAAAAGCGGGCTGGCGACGAAAACCCCGCCTGAACAGACACTGCAAACGCGGTTGGCCCGCAAAACAATTGAGGAGCACGACAAAAGCTCGGCCCCAACCCGCGTATTCGCGCCCCCCCCCCCCGGGCCCGTTGGTGGGGGGGACATCTCAGCCCGCGCTTTTCCCCCACCAACCACCTCCCTCTCCCCCTCGCCCCGCCGCCGCCCAAGAGTCCGGCGAAAGTGGCCGACGGGAGCACACGGGAAGGCCTCCAGACGCACGAGGTAGCCCTCCGCCCCCTCCCCTCCTCCTTCTCCCGCGTCGGCGGGCCGGGACCCTTCCGGATCTGCGGCGTTTCATCGCGGGCGACCGAATTTAGCTTTTCCGGCCGCCTGCGGCTGTGCCAAGCTATGGAATGGTCGGGAAGCACCTCGCGCAGCCCCGACAAAGACTCATCGACGCATGCAGGTGTGGGTTCATCCGCTCGCCGCCGCCGCCGGTTTGCAGTCATGGATTCGGCCGGCCGTCCGCCTGGCTCGGCCCTCGCGCAGAGGCTCTGTGGCTCGCTGTTGCCACTCATAAAGTGCGACGACTGCCCCGCGGACAGTGCTGCGGCTGACTTCGGGCACGCCGAAGCACCCCGGATGGGTGTTCTTCAAATGCGAAAACGACGGGGTACGTGTTGTTTTGCAGTCGGCTCATTTGCAAAAACAACAATATGTAATAAATTTACGGCCACAAATGCACGAGCCACCACACCAGTAATGTTGAGTTCCGTGGAGGACGAAAACCCATGATAGGATGTAACACATTCATATTTTTATTTATTCCAATGTTGGAGTTTATTTATATACTGAAAATACCAAAAAAGACATGTGCCTCCTTTTATGTCATTGCAAGTGGACGATGAATGTAAAATAGACCGACAGCGAGAATAATGTGTATTGCGTAACTTTCTAATATTAGCTGCTAATATATTCATGATATTTTGATTGTCAATGAAAATAGTGTCCATTTATCATATATTTACTTAATGTACCAACATCCTATATGGCATATTCATATGAAAGTAATGAACAAATTAGTTACAAGTTAAAAATCTAGCCGTGCGAATGCGCGGGTCACTCTGCTAGTTGTATATGAAGAGAGATGTGTTAGCTTCGAATGCAATGAAGCCAAGATATTTCAACTGCATACTTAACCTGAAGTACCATGCTCTAGGTGCTTGTTTCAAACCATAGAGAGCCTTGTCAAGCTTGCATACATAATGTGGTTTTTGCTTGTTTTCATAACCTGGTGGTTGCCTCATGTAGACCTCCTCTTCCAAAACACCATGCAGAAAAGCGTTTTGTACATCTAGCTGTCTTAAGCTCCATCCCCTAGACACAACAATAGCTATCACAA
This sequence comes from Triticum dicoccoides, assembly GCF_002162155.2. Classification (NCBI taxonomy): domain Eukaryota; kingdom Viridiplantae; phylum Streptophyta; class Magnoliopsida; order Poales; family Poaceae; genus Triticum; species Triticum dicoccoides. Next base: position 999 of record NW_021233195.1, on the reverse strand, counting down.
GTCTTATGGTTACTGCTTTTACCACAAGACTAAATGTATCCTCATAATCAATACCATAACGCTGCTTAAAACCTTTAGCAACAAGACGTTCTTTATACCTATCAATGGAGCCATCTGCCTTTTTCTTGATCCTATACACCCACTTACAATCAATTATGTTTTTACCTTTTCGGTTTGGTACCAAATGCCATGTCTTGTTTCTCATCAGCGTTATATACTCTTCATCCATAGCCTTTTTCCACTTTTGATCTCCAAGTGCATCATCTAGTTTTGTTGGCTCTTCTGAAATACACAACATGCCATACGGTATAGTGCCATCAGTTCTTTTTTTTCGGGTTTTTAATACCTTTTTGTAGCCGAGTTGTGACTCTGGGCGTGGCTGGTTGCTGCTGTACACGCGGGCGAACAGAATCGCTGGTTGCAGAAGATCCCGAAGAAGAAGCAGATGTAGCCGCATCAAATCCGGTGGTCACAGGTGCGGCCTGTCCATCAGCAGCCGCACCATCCGTTGCCATAGCTAATCCCGCACTGACCATGCCAGGTGGGCCTGTTGGCCGCATGTAGGCCTGGGTGTTCGGTTAGACCGACCAAATCGGTTCGGTGTCTCGGGTTTTTTTGAATTTTGGTTTTCAGATTTTCCTGACCGATCGGTCGGCGGAGAAATCGAAGACCGAGAGTTCGGTCCACCGAGAAATCGGTTCGGTCCACCGTTCTAACCGAAGTGACCTGATGTTTTTGGGGAGGAAGAAATTGTGAGCCAAAGCTTGGGCAAGGAAATACGAACTGAACAAATCAATCGTAAGTGGAAATGACGCATCGTCGGAACTCGGAAGCGGGCAGCCTGCCGTGAAGCAACGATGGCCGCGAGCACACAACCGAAGAGGGATGGACGTCGTTGTCCACGGCTGAACCATGGGCGCCGCCGGCCACCACCGCGCAGGACCCATCAGCGCAGGTCCGCAGCTGGCCGCCACCGTGCAGGACCCATCAGCGCAGGTG
>NW_021233194.1:0-844 GCF_002162155.2 Triticum dicoccoides | reverse complement strand
GATGAACTTTTTTCAGAACCGATGAACTTTTTCAGAATCGATAACTTATTTTCAAATTCGATGAACTTTTTTTAATTGAATGAACTTTTTTGAAATTTGATGTACTTTTTTTTTGCAAAATCGATGAACTTTTTCAAAAACCCATGAACTTTTTCCATATCCGATGAACTTTTTCCAAATCCGATGAACTTTTTTTCAAATCTGATGAACTTTTTAAAAATGGTTGTGAACTTTTTGCAAAAAAAATTCAAATCCGATGAACTTTTTTGAAAAGTTGGTGAACTTTTTCAAAATTTGATGAACTATTTTTCAAATCCGATGAACTTTTTTGAAATGCAATGAAATTTTCCAAATTTCTGTGAATTTTTCTTCAAATCCATGAACTTATTTCAAACTCATGGTCATTTTTCATTGTTGTGAACTGTTTTTTTTCAAAATTATTGCACTTTTTTTCATTTCATGATCTTTTTTTTTGAAAGTCAATGAACGTTTTCTTCCAAAATGAAGAACTTTTTTCAAAATCACGATCTTTTTTCCAAATAATTCAAAAAAATTAAGTGGTACCATAGATGAATGACTATGTTCAATAGAATAGCACTGTGGCCTTGTTATTAAGCTGCTGCCTCTGTTAGTAGTTACAGATAGCAAGTAGCTCGTGTGGCTGGTGGCACCTGTTTGTTAGCATGCAGTGGCGAGTTCAAATCTTGAGGAGAGCATCATTTTTATCCGTTTTTGGTTTTGCGAGCGTTTTATGTTCACTGGTTTGCACTCTTCATGGGCCGGCCCAGCGCAGGGCGCTGCAGGCGCCAGGAGCGCCAACGGGCGACTGCAGCGCCGTATAGGA
>NW_021233193.1:0-1573 GCF_002162155.2 Triticum dicoccoides | reverse complement strand
GCCGGGGAAGATTGCCGTGGTGTGGCTGACCATGGCCGGCAAGGAGTGGTTGCGGTGAGAGGGGATTAGAATCAGAGAGATTGGGGAAGGAAGATTTGGGGAACGAGTGGATGTGCTAAGCCGAGGGAAGGATATAAAAGGATAAGGGGAAGCGGTGGGATGGACCCAGATGCCCACGTGGAGCGATCAAAAGGTACGTGACGCGGCGTGTGACCGGCCGAACGCTCGGCCGGTCTGCCGTACACAAACGTTTCCCAATATATAGGCGCTTTAGCAGTAGGATTGGAGTAGAGTGGCGGCCAAGTATGTTACTCCTATGTTTTGTGTTCTGTTATGGGAAGCTTCTCTGAGCATGGCTATCACCTACCAAGTCACCTTCACGCTCACCTTGACAAGAGAAGGTGCTCATGTAGTTTCCCACGTCTTCAGCCGAATTGGAGGTAAAGGCATCTCTAATGGTAACCCGCAAAAATCTCCGTCCGCAGACAGGGATAAAGGATGTCGACATCCAACGCTATCCGCATACATTTCAAACTCCTTTTCAACATACCACATGAAATTCATGTAAACATGGCCGGATTTCATACAAACATGACGAATTTCATACAAACTGGACGAGAACGGTTACATTTTGGACATATTTTCAACTAAAAAGGTTAAACTATGTGCACGTATGGTTGCGTAGAGCTCCACTCCCATGACACGGATACACTACACTAGTCTACAGCCGGTCGTGGCTTGTCTTCCCTATGTCCGGCAGCCACCTCACCGGATTGTCGGGAGCCCCGGAGATATATGCTTCGGCGCAAAGGGTGGCTCATTTCCCACCGCTCATCGAAGTGGAACCCATGGTTGATGCTTCACCCGAAAGGGAAGGGGGCACGTCCGCTTTCGTGAAGCCCAGTCGGGAGCTGACGATGGTCTGAGATAAATAAGAACCGGACGAAACCCCGGCTGTGTATGCTGGTGTCGCCTCGGCGGTGACCTTTGTGGGATCCAAGCGGGGACGGCTTCCTGTGTTCTACTTCTCCTCAATGATGTCGGCGGGCGCGGATGTGCTGGCCACCACCTCGTCCACATCCATGCAGCCGACTTCTTTCTCTGTGTGCATGGCGCGACTACGAGCTCGTCGATGACGGATGGCGCAGTCGCAGGCACTGGATGCGGTGATGCTCGTGCTACCGTGTTCCCCATCGTGTCGGTGCGGAGCAACTCACCACTCCTCGTCGAGTTGGCCAGGAGTGGCGAGTTGCTGAACCATACGGTGGCCTGGGCCGGCAACTTGCTCGGTCGGGTCAGGTGTGGGAGGTGAAGCGGCGAGATGCCTCGCTCGTATACAGCTGGCTCAGCGGGCCACCCAGCCAGCTTGTATGCCAGAGAACTGCTCTTCGGAAGCCATTGAAGGAGTGGAGAAAATGATGAAGTGGGAGATGGGAGCGGCAGAGGGGTGCGATTCTTGGTCGGCATCTGGCCTCATATAAATAGAGGTCGGCAGGGAGGAGCTCGGCCAGTGTTGCGTTTAATGCCGGCCCGGTCATGAGCGAACGTGTGGCCGGAATAGGTTTCTCGGCTT
>NW_021233192.1:0-534 GCF_002162155.2 Triticum dicoccoides | reverse complement strand
AAAAATTGTTATTTTTTAAAAAAATGTCTTGTGATTTTAAATTTGTTCATGAATTTGGAGAAAGCTGGTGATTTTGAGAAAATGTTCACACATTCAATATTTTTTTTGTAAATTCCAAAAAGTCACAAATTCAAATAGTTTGTGAATTCAAAATGAAAATTAGGAAGCAAAAGACGATCATGTGTTCATGTTTGAAAAAGGTTAATTAACTAAAATTTGTTTATGAAAAAATATTTTTGAATTCTCAAAATTTAAATGAATTTAAAGTACATTCATGAATTTGAAAAAATGGTCGTCAATTTTCAAACTTCTCATGAATTTCAGACAAACAATGTTTCTGAATTTCCAAAATGTTTATGATCTTTAAAAGGGAACAATAATGAATGTGTTAATAAAATTAAATGTAAAGCCAACCGTAAAAGAAAGAGAAAACTAGTACAACAAGAGAGAAAGACGACCAGGAAAAACTGCAGGAATGAAAGAAAAAACCAGCCAAAGAGGATTCCTAAAATCCAGTGAGAAAGAGAAAACCTT
>NW_021233191.1:0-415 GCF_002162155.2 Triticum dicoccoides | reverse complement strand
AATCTTAGATTCATCTACATGCACACCCTTAGAAGACACAATGAAACCCAAGAAACAAACTTATCAACACCAAAGAGGCATTTGTCCATATTAGCATAAAGGCCCTCTTTCTTAAGGGTTTTGCAACACGGTTCCAAGATGGGTGACATGATCTTTGAGGGATTTGATAAATACAAGGATATCGTCAAAGTAGTCTACAACAAATACGCCAATGTAGGGGCGAAGAACAAAATGCATGACTCGCATGAAAGTATCGGGTGCTTCGGAGAGACCCATTGGCATAACAAGCCATTCATATAAGCCAAATTTGGTTTTAAATGCGGTTTTCCATTCATCACCTTCTTGTATGCGGATTTGGTAATAGCCACTTTTAAGATCAATCTTAGAGAAAATTGCGGCTCCACTAAGCTCATCT
>NW_021233190.1:0-1949 GCF_002162155.2 Triticum dicoccoides | reverse complement strand
TGCCGCAGCGCTTGGCGCCGGCCGGCACCGCCCACAAGCGCCACGCCCCGCGCCCTCGTCTCCCGGCCGCCGTCCCCGCGGGAATCGAGCCGCCGCCGCCCCGGCCGCAGGAGCCCCGCGCGCCGCCCGCGTCTCCCTGCCCCGCCTTGCGCCATGGCCGGCCCCGCCGCTCCCCGCCGGCGCCGGCGTCCTCCCCGAGCTTCCCCGGCCTCTCCCCGAGCCTCCCTGCGGCGGCCCTGTCCTCCCGCCGCTCCGTCGAGCTCCCCTGGTCCGGCGAACCTCGGGCTCGGCGCGGCCCAGATCTAGATCCAAAATCCGCAGGTTGACTTTCCCCCCCGAATTTTCCCTAAGTCATGTATTTTTGCATTTTGTTCACATGTTCAACGCATCATATCTCTGCATCCATAGCTTCGTTTTGTGCGTCTAATATGTCAAATTGTTCGTCTCGAAGAGTACACCATTTCATTACATTGCATCGTGTTCATTTGAGTTCATCTAGATGCCCGAATCATCGTTGTAAGAGTGATTCATAATGTTAGTTCCTGTTTCTTAACAGAACGAGCTCTTTTGTCATTTTTGCCATGATTGATGTGTGTATCCTATGAGATTGATGTCTACATGTGTTATGAACTATGCTATGCCTTCTTTACAGAGGTGCTTACCATGTATTTTTGTGATCAATGTGGTGACTAGCACAAGAATGCAAACTAGGCATCGTGATGTTGCTGATTTTAGTCCCTGTTCTGCTGTTATTTTGATGCCATGTAAACTTGATGCTACAGAGAGATCCATGCATATTTTGAGATACTTCAGTAAGGGTGTTTTGAACACGTGGTTATTGTCTATCCATTCATGCCTCTGGTTGCAATTATGGAGTAGTCTAGCATGTCATTTTCGTTTTCTACTTTTGCTTCAAAATGTTTCCTGGCAGATTGTTTACGTGTTATTCAATTTGGCCAAGCTTGTTGTAGTTGATCCTTGCATGCTATGAACTTGTTCTTGCCTTGGTTGGTTACACAAACATGTCTTCTTGATGATGCTATGCTTATCTTGTCATGCAATGACTTGTAGTGAGTGATTCAAGCTTGTTAAGTAGGGTACATGATGTTGCTGTTTTGCTAGGCTGAATCTGTTATTTCGTGATGCTATATAAACATGTTGCTACTAATCATTATATGCAAAATCTGGAGATGATCACTAAATATGTTTTGATCTACATGTCATGCTCTATCCATCCATGCCCCTAATTGCATTTATAGCCTGCTGTAGCTGGTTCATATCTTGCTCCAAAGTTGCTTCATAATGTTGCTGTCAGCCTGTTAATAATAAGTTCAGTTGTTGTCATATGTTTTCCTAGTGATCCATGCACCCTATGACCTTGCTATTGCCATGCTTAGCTTCACAAACATGCCTTCTTACTGTTGGTTGCCTTTCCATGCCATGTAATGCTCTATAGTGAGTTGCACAAGCTCATCTACATGCCTTCATAATTCTGTTTCTGCCATGTATGAATCTATAATATTACTTGTCATGTTTACGTGGGTGCCATCATATTTTCTGATCCCTTTTGACTTATGGAAACTAAGGGACTTTTGATCTATGCATTTAGTAGTATCATGCAATGCCTTTGTTTGCCATGATAAGTTCCAGTAACATGTTGTTTGATAGCTCTAAACATTGCATCGTGATGTTATTGTCTGCAAAGTCTGAAATTGTTATTACTTGCAATCTTACCATGTGTGTTTGAGCATGTACTAGTGATTTCTGGAGATAGCTCAGTGTTCATGTTTTGTTGTGCTTTACCTGTACATCATGCCCATGTCTTTTGTTTTCATGTTGGGATGCTGTAGCATGTTGTTTTGGTGCTTGCAATATGCCTAGTTGCTGTTTTGGACAGCTTGTCCTTTAAACTTGTATAGTGTGCATGTGTTGAACCGTTGCTCCGTTTT
>NW_021233189.1:0-2300 GCF_002162155.2 Triticum dicoccoides | reverse complement strand
CGGTGGTCAAAAAGCTTCTGCACGGGTCCCACATGCCAGCGCCTCGCGCGACGAAGCGACCGGCCGAAACCCGGCCGGTCGACCGGAGGGAAACGTTTCCCTTCTTTTAACGGTGAGAACGAGCGACTTGTATGCCTAATCACCGGTCGCTCGCCTCGTGCTCCACCACGTCAAAAAGTCATCGACTCTGCCGGAGCCAGAGAAAGACGAAGTCCAGCCAGAGCTCGAATCGGCTGAGAAGACCGGTCATTAGATCGATTTCACTCGTTTAATTTTCAAGCGCAGTGGTGACTAAGTTGTAGTAGTAGTAAATCCGTTGAGTTATAGTATCCGCTACACCATGCATATTAACACGTGGACAGGAGATGCCGCTGCGTTTACCATGGAACGCTGCCACATCGCTTCGTGTTGTCGGGATCACAACAACGCCGATGATGCCACCATGATGTGTCGCCTCCGTACGAACGGTGAAGATCTAATTTACCCCACCATTAGCGCCGCCGCCGGCGGCGGCTGCTACTATATAAACGAACGCACACCACATGAGAGCTCGGGATCAGAACAACTGCGTCCCTTTCACGGACCCCTTTTTTGGTAACTCTGATGCACTGTATATGTGCCATACGGCAACGCGGCGCCCTTCACCAGCAGCTACTCCGCCTCCTCCTACTACGGCGACGCGGCGCCCTCGACCAGCAGCTACCTCACCTCCTCCTACTACGGCGATGCCACACACTCGGGCTGAACCGACATGACGCTACCCGGCGCCTACTTGGAAACCTCCTCCTCATGCGCCGCACCCGCGAGACGATGTGGAGGGGCCTTCGATCTGCGCCAACGGTCGCCTCCTCCTGCCTCCCCCTTCCTCGCCACCGTCCAAGGGTGCGGCCGGGCGAAGCCCGACCGGCGACGGCGGCGGCTAGGCGTCCTCTTCCCCTCGTGCGATGGGGCGGCACGGGCCGGCCTCTTCGGGCCTAGGCGCGGCACAGAGCGCCGCGACGCAGCGGCTCGCCGGCTTGGGGTGCCCGTGTGGGTGTTGCAGCGGCGTCGAGTACTTCATGGCGGTGGTGGCCCTAGAGGGTGTTTGCAGGTGAAGTCTAGGCCTCTCGCAGCGGCATGGCATGGTGATGTCCATGTCCAAGGCGGATCTGCGCCGGCGAATCTAGTGACTTTGGCTTCAGATTGGATCGGATCAGCAACGGCGACGAGCGCGCGAGATTCCTCTCAGCGGCTCTCGCGGTTTGGCGAGGTGGGGTGGCGGCCCTCCTCCCAGGCTCCAGTGATGGCACACGCAGGTAGTGGCTGGTGTACCAGGGATCCCACGGTGGCAGTGCCGTTGTGGATGGTCACCGGATCTGGATGGCCAGATCTGTGAAGGCGGTATGGACGGTGTACATGTTGCCGGTTGGATGCTTATGGGATAAATCCGGGTGAAAACCTGGTATCCGGCCGGTGTCCGGAGCTGGTGATAGTGACGCCCTCGGCGTCGTTTCCTTCTTGAAGGCGTCATCGAGGTGAAGCTCCCAAGTCCTTTCGCTACCTCCAGGAAAAACCCAAGATCAGTCGATCGGATGACGACGACACACTTGTGTCGTTTCCTCCTTGAAGGCATCATTCTGGGAGGTGTGCATTAGCTTGAGGGACCAGCGCACGGTTTCAGCGGTGGAGTGGCTTTCCATGTGACGCATTGACAACGTGGAGTCTCGGCGGCGTGGCGCGGCAGGACCTCGGCGACGGATGTGTGATGATGGACACGCGTAGGGAGGAGGCATTGTCTGGCGCTATGGGGGTGTCGAGGACAGGCCTGGCAAAGTTGTTGCGTCAGTACCTGCTCTGAAGATGGATCAGTGGAAGACAGCGACGACGACCTAAGAGAGCGCGTCAGACCGGTTTGCGCCCCAAACCCACTATGTGGCTTGGTTGGGGCCTCCGGCTTTACATGGTATTTGTTCGATGTCTGTTTGATATTATAAGCTCGGACTATCGGCACCCTTTTATCAAGTGGATAGGGGTAGCGATAGATGTTGCTAAGATGGCGACTTTAAAATATCCGATGTACTATTTTATAAGGTCGTTGTGAATAATTAATAAAATGAATGCATGCATCTCAGGTCAGGGCCATCCCCCTTTTCAAAAAAAAGGTACCGGCGCCGGTGGGACTAAACCTGGGCAAACGTCGGGCCGGGCTTGTAAAAGCCCGACCTTCATTTCTCAAGCTCGAGCCCGGCCCGAAGCCCGAAATACTCCATATTTTCAAGCCCGAACCCGGCCCGAAGTCAAGCCCGAAGCCCGAAAGCCCG
>NW_021233188.1:0-779 GCF_002162155.2 Triticum dicoccoides | reverse complement strand
GGGGGGGGGGCCTTTAGTGACCACAATTTAGTGCCGGTTATGTAACCGGCACTAAAGGGCCTTACGAACCGGTGCTATTGCCCGGTTCTGCACTAGTGCTAGTTACTATAACATCACATGCTCAATGCAATATGAGTCTATAACCTAATAAATAAGCCTTTGCATTACACCACACTTATATTACTACTCACTATGAAGTTAGTAACATAGTGTAAGAATATGGGTATGTTACTAGTGTATGTTCTCTCCATTGTGACTAGTCTAAGACTACCCACAGTGGAAATAACATAGGTAGTAACATCACACATATGTAGATAAAATAGATGATGTGACAAGCAATAAATGAAGAAAGAGAAAAAAATGATAACATAGCTAGTTACTAGTAATATGAGTAACATCATTTATATTAAGGCAAGATGAGTCTATAGCCTAATAAATGAGGTGTGTAACATAGACTAGTAGTAACATATGCATGTTACTAGTCTGTTATTATCCATTGTGGCTGGTCTAATATTGCAAACTTCTAGTATACGACTTCTATGATAGTTTATACTCTTGTAGAACGGTTACTCACTCCGTCCTTGAAAGAGTGCACTTCCAACTTTGTTAGAGCGTCAAACTATCTCAAAGTTTGACAGAGTTTGTGCGAAACTATATTAATATTTCTGAAACCAAATAGAAGTATGATGAAAATATGTTTTATTATGAATCTAATGCTACTAATTCGATTGCATTGATGTTACTGTAATATTGAATAAATACATTTAAATATAAAAAAG
>NW_021233187.1:0-750 GCF_002162155.2 Triticum dicoccoides | reverse complement strand
GCCTCTATCAAGTGGTATCAGATTTCCAGGTTGCTCGGTGAGATTTTACAGTTTTTCGTAGTTTAGATCGAGTCTGTTCTTCATACCTACAGTCCACGAAAAAGCCACAAAAAAAATTAGGGTTAGTTCATCATATCCGAACCAATCTGAGCCTTTGCATAATCTTTTTAGGGTTTTGCTTTGTTGAATTTGCGGTTGCATCGTCGTGTCTAGTTGCTGGTCTTAGAGTCTAGTCTTTTAGAGTTTCGAGTTCTGGTCATAAGTTGTCACGCCGCCGCCGCACCATCATCATCGCCCCTGCCATCTACCCCCACCGCTTATCCGCCACCGCTCCGAATCCGTATCCATATACCACCACCAATCCGTGTCCATATACCACCACCGATCCATATCCATATACTACCACCGCTACCACCACCGCTGCCATATACCACCACCATATATCCACCACCAATCCGAGTTCCTTGCATATTAGGTTTGTTTTCGGGATCCATCTAATTTCCGATTCGTGTTTCCTTGTCTGAGTAGGTTTCGGATTCCAGCAATCTTTTGCCGTCAGTAGAAGAGGTTGGTTTCCAAAAAAAAAAGAGTCCGGAAACCACCCTCCGTTTAGGCCCAAAATTTTCGGAAAACGCACTTGACAAAAAAATTTCTGGCTATCCTATTTTTAGGTGTTTCTAAGCGTATTGAGACAGTCGCCGTTATAGAAAGTTTTTTTTGACCCGTTTCCAGTTTTTGGGTCCGGGCAGT
>NW_021233186.1:0-5431 GCF_002162155.2 Triticum dicoccoides | reverse complement strand
CCACAGTGAGAGTAACATAGGTGATAACATCACACATCTCTAGGCAAAACAGATGATGTGGCAAGTAATTCATGAGGAAAGAGAGGCATGTGGTAACATAGCTAGTTACTGTAACATCACACATACCAAGATAAGATGAGTCTACAACCTAATAAATGAAGTATTGCATGACACCACACATTTGTTACTCCCCACTATAGAGGTAGTAACATAGACTAGTAACAAATGCAAATTACTAGTCTAAATTACTACACATTGTGACTAGTCCCAGTGGAGGAAGGAGATGAAGAGCTTGGAGAGGAATAAATCAAGGGAGAGAGAATAAAAGGAAGAGCAACAGTCTAGTGTACATGCCTTTCTTCCACTGTAAGTTTTTTCTATTCCATGAGTTGTGAGTTGTGAACCTATAGAGAAGGGGGAGCCACTAGTTAACGAGCGCTTCTTCGGGAGCCTCGCAACGATCAGCGCCACTTGGCGCGCTCTCAGCCATTCGCCATGTGTCGCGCTTTGGGCGCTCCCTCCGAATTTTGTTTTTTATTTTATTTTTCCCCACGCGTTTTCGGCTATTTAAACGGGTTTTTTCGACGTTTTGGTTTTCCATCGGTTTTCCTTAGCTTGTCGACCAAAAAAATTTGAAAAAAAAATTGTGCAAACAAATGTGTTTTTTCCTTTCGCGAGAGTCACGGCCGTGCCTCTCGAAAACGAAAAAAACACATTTTTTGTTTTTTTTCTTTTGTGAGAGTCACGGTTTTGCTTCCGCTAGAGGCACGGTAGGGCTTTCATCAGAGTCACGGTTTTGCTTCCGCGAGAGGCACGGTTTTGGTTTCGCGAGAGTCACGGTTGTGCCTCTCGGAAACGAAAAAAACGTGTTTTCTGTTTTTTTTTCATTTCGCGAGAGTAATGGTTTTGCTTCCGCGAGAGGCACGGGTGTGTTGTCGCGAGAGTCACAGTCGTGCCTCCTCGGAAACAGAAAAAACGTGTTTTCTCTTTTTTTTCCTTCCACGAGAGGCACGGTTGTGATTTCGTGAGAGGCACGGGTGTGCCTCTTTGGAAAGGGAAAAACCCGTGCTTCTGGTTCGGTTTTTTCATCCGTTTTTTCGTGAAAAAAAAGTTCATCAAAACCTATCAACATGGGATCTAGTTTTCAAGATCTCGACGCGAGGAATGCAACGGTGAAAGCGGTTTGAGATTTGGACACACGGTTTGAGAGATAAAACATTTTGAATAAGCAGATCTACGAAAAAAGGGAAAACTCGCAGGTTGCGATAAGTGGCGCTCTGCATTTGCGCCACTTGTCGCAACATAGAGAGTTGGAGTGATCTTTGCAACGAGTACTCCTCAACTAGTTATTTCACAAAAAAAGAGAGGATGAGAGGGGTTCGTTGATTGGGAGAGATGGGACAGGTCAGGCCCATGAGGAAGGAGAAAAAGAAAACAAAAATAAATCAGATGGGCCAGGCCCACTCGGTTGAATGAGAAATTTTTAAAAAGGAGAAGGTAGGCTGTACTCACGTGATGAAACAGGATAAAGCTCAAGAGAGAGAAAGAAAATAAAACAAGAGAGAGAAATGATTTGGCTCATTCGGTGCACATCCAAAAATATACTACGAGGAAAGAGGAAGATAAACTGGGTCTAAGAATTCATTCGAGAGTTTGAGAGAGGAAATAAATTAGATTTTCCTAAAAGTGAAATGTAAAAAATAGAACATCAAACAAAAATCAAATGAAGTTCAAAAAAATACAAACGCGCATAAGTTAATATGCCAATGAAGAGAAAATAAAACCCGGCAAAATAAAAGAAGTAAACTTAAATATTTAATATAGGTATGCATTAGTTCAAAGTAAATCCTCTAAATTATAAAAGTCCAATTTAAGCTTTGTTAACAAATACAACAAATGAAATTTTCTGGCCCTGATTTTTGGAAAACTTTTTTTTCTTAAACATTCCGAGAATCGGGATGTTACAGATACTTACTAGCAACAAGTCCAACCTCAAGTACTTCTGGGTGTTCGGTTTTAAGTGTTTCATTCTCAAGAAACGTGCTCGTTTGTCCAATTCGAACCTAGAGCTCAAGAGGGCATATTTGTTGGTTATGCGACAAACTCTCATGCCTACCGTGTCCTCAACAAGTCCACCGGACTCATTGAGGATACATGTAACGTGAAGTTTGATGAAAATAACGGCTCCCAAGTGGAGCAAAGTGGTCTTTGTGATGTAGGTGATGAAATTCCTCCCCAAGCCATAAGAAGAATGGGGATTGGTCAAATATTCCTCATTGAGGAACCCCTGTGGCCGAAGGAGAAGGACAATGCTCTACTCAAGTGGAGCCATCACCTACGCTAGACTCACATGCTTTCGAAGAACAAAGTGAAGGCCCTCAACCCCATGAGCAAGATCAAGGGCAAGATCAACCACGTTGAGATGGTGATGCACCAAATGATGCCCAAGGTAAAGTTCATGCCCCCAAGCTCGCTCGAGATAAATAGCAAGCTCAAGATGGTGCTCAATATCAAGAGCAAACTCAATACGGTGCTCAAGTTGATACTCAAATGCCCATCGAGGAACTTATGGAGTGTCGTGCCACTAAGGTGTCCTCCACGCTCGAGCGTCAACAACATGTCATGAAGAATGTGCTTGGAAGCCTACGAAAAGGGGCAACTACTCGTAAACAATTGTCAAACTTTTGTGAGCATCACACATTTATTTCGTGTGTTGAACGTGTGTTGAACCCCAAAAGGTACATGAGGCGCTCGATGATGAGGATTGGCTTGAAGTCATGCATGATGAACTCAACAACTTCGAGTGCAATCAAGTTTGGGAATTAGTGCCAAGGCCAACAGAGGAACACAATGTCGTTGGGACCAAATGGATCTTCAAGAACAAGCAAGATGCGAACAGTGTGGTTGTTCGAAACAAGGCAAGATTGGTGGCACAAGGCTACTCCCAAGTCGAGGGTATCGACTACAGTGAAACCTTTGCCCCCGTTGCTCGTCTTGAATCTATTCGCATGTTTCTTGCATATGCATCTCATCATGATTTTAAGTTGCAACAAATGGATGTGAAAAGTGCATTTCTAAATGGTCCTTTGAATGAGTTGGTATATGTCAAACAACCTCGGGGATTCGAGGATCCCAAGCTCCCCAATCATGTATACAAACTCAAGAAGGCGCTCTATGGACTTAAACAAGCCCCACGTGTGTGGTATGAGAACCTTACCGAGTTGTTGCAAGATTTTGGGTTTGAAATTGGTAAAATCGATCCCACCCTTTTTACTAAGAGGGTCAAAGGGGATTTTTTCATATGCCAACTATATGTTGATGATATTATTTTTGGTTCTCCTAACAAATCTTTCAATGATGAGTTTGTCACACTAATGACCGAGAAGTTTGAGATGTCTATGATGGGAGAGTTGAAGTTCTTTCTCGGGTTCAAAGTCAAGCAAAGAAGAGAAGGAACATTCATCAACAAAGCCAAGTATACCCAAGACATGCTCAAGAGATTCAAGCTAGATGATGTCAAGCCGGTCAAGTTTCCCATTCCCACCAAATGCAAGCTTGACAGTGATCCCAATGGTAAAGCGGTGGATCAAAAGGTATATCACTCCATGATTGGATCCTTGCTTTACCTTTGTGCATCTAGACCCGATATCATGTTGAGTGTGGCAATTTGCGCACGGTTTCAAGCTACACCTAAGGAAAGCCACTATGTGGCGGTCAAGCGAATCTTTCAATATTTGGCTCATACCCCAAACTTTGGCTTATGGTACCCCAAAGGAGCAAGCTTTGATCTTATGGGCTATTCGGACTCGGATTGGGTGGGAGATTGTGTGGAGAGGAAGTCAAATTCCAAAGGGTGCCAATTCCTCGATCACTCTTTGGTGAGTTTGTCTTCGAAGAAGAAAAATTGTGTGTCTCTATCTTCCGCCGAGGCCGAATATGTAGCCGCTACAACTTGTTGTGCACAATTGCTATGGATGGGGCAAACTTTAAAGGATTACGGTGTCACATGTGACAAAGTGCCTCTTGTATGTGACAATGAAATTACTACCAAGATCTCTCACAATCCGGTGCAACATAGCAATACGAAGCATATTGAGATTCGTCATCATTTCATTTGGGATCACATCAAGCGTGGAGATATTGAGATCATCTACATCAACACTCAAGAGCAACTAGCGGATATTTTCACCAAGCCTCTAGATGAAGCAAGATTCCGCGAGTTAAGGCATGAGCTAAATATCATTGATTTGAGCAATGTGGCTTGAATCTAGGCACACCCTACCACACTCATCATCATATCTTGTTCTAGATGTAGGCATGGACATAGGGGTGTGTTGTTCTCTCAATGAACTCTCCCTCTCCCATTATGCATAAATCGATCAAGTCTTTCACATTAGCCATTTTTATGGTACTTGTGCTTCAAAGATGAGTTTTGGTCATGGGCCCAAGGTTAAAATCTTTGTGGTGCCATACCTTTTAACTCAAACATAGGTGGCTTCGGCCACCACCCTCTCCTCGTGATCAATGACTGTTGTTTGGTCTTGAGGTCTTTTGTGTGGGTTTGAGACACTTCTTGTGAGGTTTTGTTGCCCCTTGCTTTTGTGCTTGAGGTGCCTCTTCCTCCTGTTGTTGTTCTTCATTTTGTCCCTCTTGTGTTTTTCCGTGGTTTTTCCCGTGTGCATAAGCCTTTTTCCCTTTGTACTCCTGCCTGTTTTTGACTGAGCGGTACTACCGCTAAGCCAGCGCGGTAGTACCGCTTCTTAGTGGTACTACCGCTTGGGCCCACGGTACTACCGCGTGGGGAGTTGGAGCGGGGGTATGAATTGGGGCAGGGGAGGTTTCTCTCTCCCTCTCAGGCGACGAACAGGCAATGGAGGGTTGCCGTCGGGCCGCCGTCCATGGGTCGTCTTCCGCGTTTCCGTCTAGTGGGATCGATCACCACCCCTTCCTCTTGCCATGGATGCCGGTATTGCCCTTGTTCTTCTCCTCGTTGGCTCTAGTTCTTGGATCTATGTTTTAGGGCAATATCTGTTGCATTATTCAATTTTTGGCCAAATCGGGGCTTGAGTAGGACGTAGGGGACTGCTAGAGTAGGTAGATTGAAGATTTAAACGTGAGTATCTGAATTCGGCGCCTCCGGTACTACCGGATCTCACCGCGGAAGTCGTCAGCCCCTTTGACATCTGCCTCAAGCGGTATTACCGCTCCTCCACAGCAGTGCTATAGCTGGGAGGTGCGGTACTACCGCTCAGAGCTTCCAACTTTAGTTTTTCTCCATTTCATCTTCGCTCTTTTGTTTTCTTTTTCTCTTGGCTTATGCATTTTGTCTCTTTCGTGTTCTTGTGTGTGTGTGTTCTAGGTGGTAGTAGCTCCGGGCATCAAGCTCGTCGCAAGAACCCCGCTCGTACCGGTGGCTCCAAGCGCTACCGTT
>NW_021233185.1:0-441 GCF_002162155.2 Triticum dicoccoides | reverse complement strand
TTTCGACTCACATATGGCCGGTTTTAGGCCAAATTCACAACATGAGGTCATATATCGGTACCTAATTTGGCAAAATGTTCTCAACGGCGCTTGTCGAGGATGGTTTGGATAGCAAAAAGTTCTTCTGGCCGTGCCATAGATGAGCAAGTTATCGAGGTGTTTTTGGCCGACCTTTGTTTTCGACTCACATATGGCCGGTTTTAGGCGAAATTCACAACATGAGGTCATATATCGGTACCTAATTTGGCAAAATTTTGTGAATGGCGCTTGTCGAGGACGGTTTGGATAGCAAAAAGTTCTTCTGGCCGTGCCATAGATGAGCAAGTTATCGAGGTGTTTTTGGCCGACCTTTGTTTTCGACTCACATATGGCCGGTTTTAGGCCAAATTCACAACATGAGGTCATATATCGGTACCTAATTTGGCAAAATGTTGTGAACGG
>NW_021233184.1:0-407 GCF_002162155.2 Triticum dicoccoides | reverse complement strand
GGTGCCAGTAGGCGGTGGTCGTTTGAGCCTCTTGAGGGGTCCTATCCACACTAAAATCATGCAATTGTTGCTATAATACTCACATGGATCGGCCCACGAGCTCTCGCTCGCTTGTTTGACTCCCTATTCCTCTCAGTCGGTTAGCTTTTTTTCTGCTCGCCCCACTGCTCGCTCAGAAAAATGGACTATTTTTTAATATAAATAGGTTAGTTTAATTAAAATATGTTCAAGGATTTTTTGAAAATATGTGAATTTTACAAAACCATGAATTGTAGAAAATGTTTATGAGTTTAAAATATATTCATGGATTAAAAATATTTGCAAATTAAACAAGTTTCAAATTTAAAAAATGTTCGCAAACATCAAAAATACCCTGAACTTCAAAATACTCATGAATGTAATAAATA
>NW_021233183.1:0-9069 GCF_002162155.2 Triticum dicoccoides | reverse complement strand
TCTTGAAGTTATGATTGTTTTGCATTCCTATGCTAGTTGATTCTTGTTCCCATAAGTTGTTTGCTCACAAAATCCCTAGGCATAGGAAGTGGGTTAGACTTAAAAGTGCTAGTCATATTCTTCATGATGCTCCCATTATGTTTCAGTTCTTATCTTTTATGTGAGCATCATTGAAATCATTATGCCTAGCTAGAAAGGCATTAAAGAAAAGCGCTTGTTGGGAGACAACCCAATATTTATACCTACTGTTTTTGTGTGTTCACATGATTATGATACTGTAGCAATCATGTTTTATAGATTTTTTTTTTCAATAAAGTGCCAAGTAAGACCTTTGGGATAGCTTACGGTGATAGTTGTGTTGATCCTGCTGAAAATCAGAAACTTTTGCACCCAGTAAATTAGTTTTGATAATTCATAGAAATGTGGTTTTGATCTGATTCTTTTTTGATATGGATTAGTACACAAATTTATCAGGTTTTCCTAATTTGGATGGATTTTTGGAGTTACAAAAGTATTCTAGAGTTACAGATTACTACAGACTGTTCTGTTTTTGACAGATTCTGTTTTCTATGTGTTGTTTGCTTATTTTGATGAATCTATGAGTAGTATCGGAGGGTATGAACAATAGAGAAGTTGGAATGCAGTATATATTACACCAATATGAATTTAAAATGAGTTCACAACAGTACCAAAGTGGTGATTTATTTTCTTATACTAACGGAGCTTACGAGTTTTCTGTTAAGTTTTGTGTTGTGAAGTTTTCAAGTTTTGGGTAAATATTCGATGGACTATGGAATAAGGAGTGGCAAGAGCCTAAGCTTAGGGGTGCCAAAGGCACGCCAAGGTAATATTCAAGGACAACCAAGAGCCTAAGCTCGGGGATGCCCCGGATGGCATCCCCTCTTTCGTCTTCGTTCATCGGTAACTTTACTTGGAGCTATATTTTTATTCACCGCATGATATGTGTTTTGCTTGGAGCGTCATTTTATTTTATTTTTCCTTTCTTGATGTTTGAATAATATCCCAAGATCTTAAATTCTTAAAGCTTAGAGAGTCTTCACATAGTTACATAACTATTCGACTACTCATTGATCTTCACTTATATCTTTTGGAGTAGTTTGTCATTTGCTCTAGTGCTTCACTTATATCTTTTTAGAGCACGGTGGTGGTTTTATTTTCAAGAAATTGATGAACTCTCATGCTTCACTTATATTATTTTGAGAGTCTTTTAGAACATCACGGTAATTTGCTTTGGTTATAAAATTAGTCCTAATATGATAGGCATCCAAGGGGGATATAATAAAAACTTTCATATAAAGTGCATTGAATACTATGAGAAGTTTGATTCTTTATGATTGTTTTGAGATATGAAGATGGTGATATTAAAGTCATGCTAGTGGAGTAGTTGTGAATATGAGAGACACTTGTGTTAAAGTTTGTGATTCTCGTAGCATGCACGTATGGTGAACTGTTATGTGATGAAGTCGGAGCATGATTTATTTATTGATTTCAACCTTTGTGTGGAGGTCGGGATCGTGCGATGGTTAACTCCTACCAACCCTTCCCATGGGAGCATGTGCATAGTACTTTGTTTTGATGAATAATATATTTTTGCAATAAGTATGTGAGTTCTTTATGACTAATGTTGAGTCCATGGAATATACGCCCTCTCATCCTTCCACCATTGCTAGCCTCTCTTGTGCCGTGCAACTTTCGCCGGTACCATACACCCACCATATACCTTCCTCAAAACAGCCACCATACCTACCTATTATGGCATTTACATAGCCATTCCGAGATATATTGCCATGCAACTTTCCACCGTTCCGTTTATTATGACACGCTCCATCATTGTCATATTGCTTTGCATGATCATGTAGTTGACATTGTATTTGTGGCAAAGACACCTTTCATAATTCTTTCATACATGTCACTCATGAGTCATTGCACATCCCGGTACACTGCCAAAGGCATTCATATAGAGTCATATTTTGTTCTAAATATTGAGTTGTAATTCTTGAGTTGTAAGTAAATAAAAGTGTGATAATCTTCATTATTAGAGCATTGTCCCATGTGAGGAAAGGATGATGGAGACTATGATTCCCCCACAAGTCGGGATGAGACTCGGACGAAAATTAACAAAAAAAAGAGGCCATAAAAAAAGAAAAGGCCCAAATAAAAAAATAAAAAATATGAGAGAAAAATAGAGAAGGGGCAATGTTACTATCCTTTTTCCACACTTGTGCTTCAAAGTAGCACCATGATCTTCATGATAGAGAGTCTCCTATTTTGTCACTTTCATATACTAGAGGGAATTTTTCATTATAGAACTTGGATTGTATATTCCAATGATGGGCTTCCACAAATGCCCTAGGTCTTCGTGAGCACGCGAGTTGGATGCACACCCGCTTAGTTTCTTTTTGAGCTTTCATACACTTATAGCTCTAGTGCATCCGTTGCATGGCAATCCCTACTCACTCACATTGATATCTATTGATGGGCATCTCCATAGCCCGTTGATACGCGTAGTTGATGTGAGACTATCTTCCTCCTTTTTTGTCTTCTTCACAACCACCATTCTATTCCACCTATAGTGCTATGTCCATGGCTCATGCTCATGTATTGCGTGAAAGTTGAAAAAGTTTGAGAATACTAAAGTATGAAACAATTGCTTGGCTAAAACCGGAGTTATGCATGATTTAAATATTTTGTGTGATGAAGATAGAGCATAGCCAGACTATATGATTCTGTAGGGATAACTTTCTTTGGCCATGTTATTTTGAGAAGACATGATTGCTTTGTTAGTATGCTTGAAGTATTATTGTTTTCATGTCAATATTAAACTTTTGTTTTGAATCTTATGGATCTGAATATTCTTGTCACAGTAGAGAAGATTACATTGATAAATATGTTAGGTAGCATTCCACATCAAAAATTCTGTTTTTATCATTTACCTACTCGAGGACGAGCAAGAATTAAGCTTGGGGATGCTTGATACATCTCCAATGTATCTATAATTTTTTATTGTTCCATGCTATTATATTATCCACCTTGGATGTTTTATATGCATTTATATGCTATTTTATATGATTTTTGGGACTAACCTATTAACCTAAAGCCCAGTGCCAGTTTCTGTTTTTCCTTGTTTTTGAGTTTTACAAAAAAGGAATACCAAACGGAGTCCAATTGACCTGCCAATTTGCGGAGATTTTTTATGGACCAGAAGAAGCCCCCGAAGCAAAAGAGTTGGGCCAGAAGAGTCCGGAGTCATCCACGAGGGTGGAGGGCGCGCCCTACCCCCCTGGGTGCACCTCCTACCTCATGGCTAACTCGGAGACCCCCCTAACATGAAACCAACGCCAAAAATTCCTATAAATACAGAAAACCCCAGAATAGAACCTAGATTGGGAGTTCCACTGCCGCAAGCCTCTGTAGCCACCAAAAACCAATCGAGGCCCTGTTCTGGCACTCTGCCAGAGGGAGGAATCATCATCGATGGCCATCTTCATCATCCCGACGCTCTCCATGACGAGGAGGAAGTAGTTCACCCTCGGGGCTAAGCGTATATACTAGTAGCTATGTGTTTGATCTCTCTCTCTCTCTCTCTCTCTCTCGTGTTCTTGATTTAGCATGATCTTGATGTACCGTGAGCTTTGCTACTATAGTTGGATCTTATGATGTTTCTCCCCCTCTACCTTCTTGTAATGGATTGAGTTTTCCCTTTGAACTTATCTTATCGGATTGAGTCTTTAAGGATTTGATAACACTTGATGTATGTCTTGCATGTGCTTATCTATGGTGACAATGGGATATTCACATGATCCACTTGATGTATGTTTTGGTGATCAACTTGCGGGTTCAGTGACCTTGTGAACTTATGCATAGGGGTTGGCACACGTTTTCGTCTTGACTCTCGGGTAGAAACTTTGGGGCACTGTTTGAGGTTCTTTGTGTTGGTTTGAATAATCTAAGATTGTGTGATGCATATCGTATAATCAAACCCGCGGATACTTGAGGTGAGATTGGAGTATCTATGTGACATTAGGGTTTTGGTTGATGTGTGTCTTAAGGTGTTATTTTACTACGAACTCTAGGGTTGTTTGTGACACATATAGGAATAGCCCAATGGATTGATCGGAAAGAATAATTTTGAGTTGGTTTCGTACCCTACAATAATCTCTTCGTTTGTTCTCCGCTATTAGTGACTTTGGAGTGACTCTTTGTTGCACATTGAGGGATTGTTATATGATCTAATTATGTTATCATTGTTGAGAGAACTTGCACTAGTGAAAGTATGAACCCTAGGCCTTGTTTCGAAGCATTGCAATACCGTTTTCGCTCACTTTTGTTACTTGCTACCTTGCTGTTTTTATATTTTGAGATTATAAAAACCTATATCTACCATCCATATTGCACTTGTATCACCATCTCTTCGCCGAACTAGTGCACCTATACAATTTACCATTGTATTGGGTGTGTTGGGGACACAAGAGACTCTTTGTTATTTGGTTGCAGGGTTGTTTGAGAGAGACCATCTTTATCCTACACCTCCCACAGATTAATAAACCTTAGGTCATCCACTTGAGGGAAATTTGCTACTGCCCTAGAAACCTCTGCACTTGGAGGCCCAATAATGCCTACAAGAAGAAGGTTGCATAGTAGACATCAGGGATCACATGAATGTTCAATTTAACTATATGACGATTTCGATGACGCCCAGAAAGAAGCTGAAAAAGAAATGGGGACGCAGGTGCTGATGAACATATAGTGCACCAATTTGAATAACCCCATGTGCAACTGGTTTGTGAGGTTATACCATCCGGATAAGTGGGAACTTGTCATACCAGGATGTGGTAGGATTCCATTAGATGAGGACTCTGTTTTCAACACACTTGGTGTCCCCAATAGCGACATAGATGTCCCTTACAAGGTTGATACAAAAGTGCAAGCACGTCTTTTCCCTAAAATGTTCCCTGGTCTTACGTCCCTCCCGGCAAACTCTGCTTTTGCGAATATGCTTGGTGCGGTGCAAACAAGTGACGATGACTTCAAGAGGAAGCTGCTCATGTACTTGATCACAAATGTCTTTACTCCCATGACATTGTTACGCCCCAGCAGCAGATGCTTTCATGTTTTGGTATGAATTTTGCTCCGCACCTCATCGCACCTTACCTGTTTTACTTGTACATTTATTTCATAGCTTTCAATTTTCCCTTTCTCCTTTTTTACCAACATAATGCTACAGCTTACACTTTTCCGTGTTCTTTTTGTCGTTTTCTTTATCTTGCAGGACTAGACATGCAATGTTGCCAACATGAACTGGTGCAAGTTCATAGTTGGTTTCCTTCATACTTCACTATCTAATAAAATGTACAACAAAGGCTGTCGGCTGCATCTGATGGCAAGTTTATTTTACGTCAAACCATTTTTCCTTTTCCACTCTAAGTCGCCCCCCATAGTGTTTTCTTACTCCTTTTTCACATTAAAAGCTTTTTTTCGTGCCAGCTCCTTGACTTGCATGTTTTGCATTTTCTTTTCAGCTCATGTATGTTGATAAACTTGACATCAGCACTGTTGACCTTAATCCAGTTGGCGGACTCCCTCCACCACACAAGTTTGCTACATGTGCTTGGTCTGATGCCGCAATCACGGTTGTTCTCGCTGTGGACAGGAAGCCTGATGGGTCGTTTGCCAAGCTACATGCTAGTCTTTTACCTGCACTTTTCCATCTGCACATTCACATTCAAACTATGTGCCAACTTCTTATTTTTCATTTCTTGCAATTGTTATTTTCCTTTTTTTCACTTACCATACATGGCAACTTGGCCACTTCTTTCATTGCATACATATTTTCAAAACTTACATGTCCCCTAATCATGACTAGCAACACATATTGTATTTAGCAATGGCAACGTATTGTTTCAATCATGTACACTTCTCCACTTTGATACCCATGTTTGGTGACATTACTACATTAAAAAGTGTGACTTTTTCCACTGTTCCCAGTCATTTTCTTCCTCATAAGCATGTTGTCTCACAAGTTCAAACTAAAGTTACCAACCTAACTTTTCATTTCACAATTATATCTTTTACTTACTCTGTAACCTACTACCTCTTCCTTCTTTTCAGCTAATGGGAGAACATAACATTGATTACAACTTCTTTGGGGGCCCCGACAACTTCAGCAAATGGATGGATGGTCACACAAATGCTTCATGCCCTTTAACTGTAAGTACCACACTATTTTTCCGCTGCATCCTTTTGCAAGATAGCTCACACTCTTGGCTGAGCAGATTGGTCTCTCTTTCATTTTCCGTGTTTTCCCAATGCAGGCACGAAATAACGTTGAAAATCTCGTTGGACAGTTTGCGTCCGGTATGACCAACCTTCTTGGCAAGCTTGTATGGGGCTGGACTGCCATGTCGGCTGGTGACGCAGAAGAAGTTGCCAACCTGTTTCATTCTTTTCTTCGTGGTGGCACTTCTCGTCCAACTGCTTTTAGGGGCAGATATGACCACAACGATTCGCAAGAGGTTCCCCCTAGTGATGAAGATTTATCTGTTGATGATAGTGACTACAACGATGATCACCAGCAAGACGACACCCATAATGATGGCGATACCATAATGGACGATACTGAGAATGACACGACGTTTGAGCACAATCGTGGAGGGGCTGAAACATCCAATGGACAGGGATTGGGCGGGCCTTTCGTCATGAGCACTTCTATTCCTGAAGCCTCCAAAAGGGGTAGGGATGCACCAGACGTGGACCTTGAAGCTGCTTCCAAAAGGACGAAGTTGGACCCAGTTGCTGCTAGAAAGAGGTTTAATTGGTGTTCATTATTGTTTCTTGCAAGTTCTAAAACATTTTTTCTCCTACTTCTTTCTATGTTATCGACTTTCCTCAGTGATTATTTTTTGTGTTTTTCTTGTAGGGAGGCCACCGCTGGTGGAAGAGTGACCACACAAAAAACTGCCAACAACCTTCCAAATCATCTACTCGTACATGCAAGTCCCATACGGCTACACGTTCATCTCCTTGATTTGCATCCTCCAACATGGGAGATCTGGTTGTTTTTGAGGATATGAGAGATGTAGAGAAAAGGTTAGTAGTACGACATAGCTACAGTAATGCTATGTTTCTGCATGGCTACTTTTATTGACATTACATGGCAATTTTTAGTTGCACATACATGGCAACTCTCTACCTTTTTACAATGGATGTCATCTACCTAATTTTCCCCTCCCACCCGCTAAGGTGCAACTTTACTTTTCCTACATTCTTGTACCATACATGCCAACTTTCGTTGAGCCGCCATGTGGCGACTTCACCTCTACACAAATGGCATTTTCTTACTACCTGCTCAACCCCAACATGTCAACTTTTTATTTTTTGCTTGAACTTATTTTCATTCGTACTTGCACATCATTAACCACATGGCAACTTTTCAACCTATCCGTTACTACCAGCATTTTTCTACTCTTTCCAGCCCGTTAACCTTCATTTTACTCCGCCTGTTCACACGCTACCACTACATTTAGTTCCACCAGAAGGCAATTTTATTACGTCTTTCATGCACGACAACTTACAGTCTTTCTCTTTTACTATATGACCATGTTGCCAACTTACATGCCTCCCCCTCCATGTGCCCCCCCTTATATGATGTCATGCGTATTTGTACCAATAAGGGAGTTTTCATTTAATGCGTAGAAGTGTATGATAAACCAAATGGATGCCTCTCTGATTGTGTCCAACATTCGTTCCTTTTTTTCTTGAGTTTGATGTCACATTTTTCGCTTACCCCTATTTAATACATGCAGCCTCAAGAAAAGGACCAGCCAGGTTTCTCATATGGCTAAACCTAAGAAAAAAGACTAGTTGGAGCGCATGCACGCTAAGCTTGCTTCAACTGACAATGTGGACTTTGTCAAAGCATCTGCTGTCACTAGTTCTGCTGCACCAGTTAAGTTGTTGTCATCTGTTGTTGTTGTGTTGACCGACAATGAAGGTGCAGGATCAGGGGTTCTGATGAATTGATCTCCCCAAGAATAGCGGAGGTTGCGCCTGCATTGGTATCCATGAGACAGGGGCTTGAAGGTAGTGCAATCCCAACAGTGTCTGATCCTGCACACAAAATGCAGCAACCTAACGTGCATGCAGAAAACACTACTGTTGATACGTCTGAGCAAGGTCGCCCAGCAAGTGAATATTGCACAAGTATGGTTGCCGCAACTGCTGTGGAAAACAAGGGTCCGGTAGTCATGCAACAAGCACATCGGGCTGGACCGCATGATCGCACCGCTCCTCCACACATTGTTTCCGAAGCTGCTCCACACGTAGCCGGCAAGAAAACAACAAAATAGGCGTCGAGTACGATGAAGAGCCCTTGAAAAAGGGTTGATCAGTCAGGAAATGTGCATGATAAGGACACAGGGTACGTGCCTGCTTCAACCTTGTTCGCGCCTGTTCCTCATGGCAAGACCGGCGATGCAGTCCAGACAAACGTACTTGTAGGTGGAATGGTCCAGCAACCGACAGTCTCTCACGAAGAAAATATTCCTGCCAATCCAACGCTCAAGCACACACGTGTCCCACTGGACATGGGGGTCCCTTAGACTCCAAGAGTTGACCATCCTACAAAAGGGACAACCAAGAAGGTGGTTATTGATATTCCGGACACGACTCCCCGTCCCACTGCCAAACCTAAGGATGTTGGATCAGTTGACAACGACGTCTTTGTTGATTTGTCTCCACTGGCAGCGTCTATTGCTGCAATTGAAAAGCAGAATGAGCGCAAGGGTAGGCACCCTATGGCTTTCACGCCACCATCGTTCAGCCTCGGACTTGATTTGAGCCAACCAAACAAGCCAGTAGATGCTATTCCAGTCTCATATGCATTCCCGTCCCAGCCAGTCCGGATGATGGCGTAGCCAATTGTTGATGGCAGGAAGGACGTCAAATTTGCCGAGTCTATTGTTCAAGGTACCATCCACATGTCATTATTGCATTGGCAACTTACTTTTTTCGGCAATTCTCACATGATTTACTTTGTATCTCCATTCTCCT
>NW_021233182.1:0-1456 GCF_002162155.2 Triticum dicoccoides | reverse complement strand
TTGAACAGGATCTGTTCTATAGGCTCGTACTGCTGCATCCTTTACCAATAAGGAGGCAAACACTTGATCCTGGATTGGCTTCTGTCTCTACAGGGTGGCCTAGAGGTTGTCTGACAGACTACAAATCCTTTTTTTCTTTTTTTGTTTTCTGCAATTTGCAATTCCTTTCTTTACTTTCTTAACTAAAACATGTGAAGATCATATGCATTTCTCCTTTTGAATTACTTTAACCACATAATCTCTATCTTTGACCCCACACACCTGAAAGCATGTATGATAGTACGATTCAGTTCACAGTACAGTGGTGGCATTGAAGATAAAGCCAAAGAAGATGCACCCAGTTTCAATATATAGGACCTGCAGTGCATATTTCTCCACACACAAATTATTTTACATATAGATATGTGTTACATGAAGCTGGTAACCCAAATGCTCATCTTTCAACACTTTCCTGCATCTGTAAAGTAACACCAAAACACTGAAGATTTTGGTCACTCGTTTTCTGGTAACCCAAATGATCACCATAAAGGCAACACTGAATGATGGTCTCCATTAGGAAATTGTGTGTTCATGTCCCAGATTATTGCCAGAGCAAGAGTAGTAGAACTTTGCAAACTGACTGAAAAAAAGGCCATTCCTTGCTTCTACTGTCTGAAGTTGTTCGAGTGCAACATGGCTCCTCCATATCAGTTATTAAACAAGGAAAAAAAGGATGGGAACTCTGCACTGCACCTTTGAGAAAAATGTAGGTGGCATGTTAAGGAAGGAAAATGTGTACAGAGAGTTCCTAGTAGTGTGGCAATTTTTTTTATGGCAATCCAGCTGTGCATTCAGTGCAAGACTTCCTTTTTGCTTGTGGAAGACTAAGTTCCAGGAGACGAGTGAGTGTTGCTCCTATCCTGGTAAATCAGGTGCTCAAGGTGACAGAAGTGTTGCTCTCTAAGCAAAGAAGGCTCATTGCTTGCTTGCTTAAGACTTTGAAACAACATACTCCATCCGATTCATATTACTTGTCGTAGCGTTACTACAGTTTAGTACTGAAGTTGTACTAAATTTGCGACAAATAATATGGATCGGAGGGAGTACGAAAAATCATATCCAAGATTAATACCAGGGCATAACTAGAAGTGCACGCTTTCAATATTCAAGGTTGGTTGGGCCACGTTTTCTGAACTGCACATAGCTTGCTTCTCCTGCCATTCTTTGATTGCACCCCCTTGGTTGGGATTCTGAGTTCCAAGAGATGAATCTTGTTCATAAGGCTGGTTCCACATGTTCAATTATTCTTAAGGCTGGTTCAGGTAGGGAAATTAACATATGTATTAATCCTTGCTGCTTGCACTGTTTTTGGTACTGCCTCTGCTCATCTTGTTGAAACCATGTTGCAAAGTGGGTTTCAGTTTGAAACCATGTTCCGGCTGACAGTTTTTTGCATGCCTGGTGCTTCGGCTTGCCG
>NW_021233181.1:0-1735 GCF_002162155.2 Triticum dicoccoides | reverse complement strand
AAAGTAAGAGTGTTTTGGTGGAGAGTTCTTTGTGGCATTCCCCCGGATGAAAGCACTCTTAAGCATCGTCATATTGCAGATATTGGTCACTACAAAGTTTGTTTAGCTATGGATGAGAATCTGAAACAACCTTTGATTCGCAGCTCACATGCTAAACGCTTCTGGGAGGAGGCGTGCGCATGGTTTGGTATCCGGCTACCCTGTCTTCATCCATACTCGTGGGCGCGCAATATCACCTGTGATTCTCGGTTCTCTGACGATGATCGTGCAAAGATCACGACCATCATGTGGTCTATCTGGCACTCCTGCAACCACATCAAACATGGGAGGAGGGGCACGACCCTACGACTATGATTCGAGCAATGAAGGAGGCGATCACACTCCTTCATCTACCCTGCAAGGCGGCCTCAATTCTGCCAGGTTTTGACCGGCGTCCACCCGATACGGGTGTTGTGAAGATCACCACGGATGGAGCCCTCAACTTTGCAGCGGGGCGTGGTGGTGCAGATGGCGTCACTCTGTCGTCCAAGACATTGCTAGGCTCATGGTGTAAGCCCTATATGGGCGTTTCAGACCCCCCGGTCATCGAAGCTTTTTCATTGCGGGATGGAATCCGTTTTGTCACTGCTCGAGGGTTCACACATGTGATAATGGAAGTTGTCTGCCTGGAGTTGGTGACGCTCTGGAACACTCGTCACAATTCTCATTCTATTGTGGCTCCTATCCTGTTAGAAATAGGAGAGCTTAATAATCTATTTAGTTTATTTGATGTCAGTAGGCCAGCAAACCTTCTGGCGCATCTTTGTGCAAAACATGCATGCATGTTGAATGTGACCGAGAGCTGGCTTGATGAAACTCCTAGCTTCCTCGTGACCAGTCTTTCAGTTGATTGTCCCTTAAGTAGATTGTCCCGGGAATGCTTTTGTCTAAATAAAGCTCTCTGATTTGCCCCCAAAAAATAGATACATCAAGGCAAGTGTGTGTGTGTGTGTGTGTGTGTGTGTGTGGAAGATACTGAGTACAAATCCGGAGAGCAAGGAAACGTTTTCCTTTACACAAGATCCTCGGTTAACATAAAAATGAGAAACATACTTCATGATATCTTTCTTGGAGAAATATCAGATTATACATGCCATTTCACAGCAGAAAATAAAGTTAATGGAAAAGATGAACTATACTCAAATATGAATAAGGTAAAAGTGTGTACTTCTGTACTAACAATGCTCGGGCCATTGATGGCAAGAAAGGGCTGGTTCATGACCTGCAGGAACAAAATGGAGCAAAAAGAAATAGAATTAACTAATGACATGCAGAGAGAAATTAAACTGGAACTACACAAGGGTCTAGATTATGAGCTAGTGAGATAGCATTATTATAGAAGTTGGGACATACAGAACAAACAATAGTTTGGTAAAGCTAAATATGTTAAATTGCCATGGAAAAATATGTTGATGGGACCATGGTTTCCACTGGTAATGCAACTATAATTCTGTCATAATAAAATAGTAAATCTAGTATACGGGTAGTGTAGATATTAGGCAAAAAAATTAAACTGACAAATTCAACACCTTTGTAGAATGCACGGATATAAGGGGAAAACACAAGCTGGCTCACTGATATACAATATTAGCATCATCTAAATACCAAGGAAACGCTGCTCCATGGGAACATAAAATTATTCTCAACCCTTCTAGGCAAGTCAAATATGGAAGCGGCTACTACAGGCAGTAGACAC
>NW_021233180.1:0-1321 GCF_002162155.2 Triticum dicoccoides | reverse complement strand
TAAAGTAAAAGACATAAAGTAAAAGATAGGCCCTTCGCAGAGGGAAGCAGAGGTTGTCATGCACTTTTAGGGTTGGATACACAAAATCTTAATGCGAAAGAACGTCACTTTACATTGCCCCTTGTATATGGACCTTTATTATGCAGTCCATCGCTTTTATTGCTTCCATAAGAAGATCGTACAGAGCTTATTTTCTCCGCACTAATAAGTCATGCATATTTAGAGAGTAATTTTTATTGCTTGCACCGATGACAACTTACTTGAAGGATCTTACTCAATCCATAGGTAGATATGGTGGACTCTCATGGCAAAACTGGGTTTAAGGATATTTGGAAGCACAAGTAGTATCTCTACTTGGTGCCAGGAATTTTGGCTAGCATGAGGGGGAAAGGGAATCTCAACATGTTTGAATGATCCATGACAATGTACTTTAACTGAGATGTGAGAAAACATAACTCAGTACATTGTCTTCCTTGTCCAACATCAACTCTTTAGCACGTCATACTTAATGAGTGCTCACAATTTTAAAATATGTCTAGGATAGTATATTTATATGTGAAATCTCTCCTCCTTCAATATTCTTTCATGAATTGTTCAAATGACCAATTCAATGCTTGCTAACCTATAATAAATTTACCACCTCTACTTCTTAGATGTGAAGTCATTACTCCCCATGGGATAAGAAAATGAAACATATATAATTTCAGATTTATGACATTCAACTCATTCAACCATTTACTCATAGGATATAAGTGAAGCACACGAGTAAATGACAAACTACTCCAACAAGATATAAGTGAAGAACAATGAGTAGTTAAATAATTATGTAACTATGTGAAGATTCTCTCTCATTTAAGAATTTCAGGAAGGTCGAGCTGGATCTGTTTGTTTTCCAATTCAGTATAGCGAGTCACAAGCTCGCAAGATTTCTGCGAAGGGTCAGTCGACGGACATCAAAGATAGGTTGCTTCCGAGTGACTAAGAGAAAAATCGTAACATTTCTAAGACTACAGCCGAATCAAAATATTCAACAGTGGTCTCGGGGACTACACCCAGTGGGTGCACTCAGCGTGCCCCCACTAGTTCTACCCACTTGGTCCGATCGGTCGACCGAAAGAGACAAAGAGGTTATGATCCTAAAACCATAGCTAACTGCCAGCAGTCAGCCATGGTCTTATCATGATCTACCTAAAAAAACACACACATGTTCTTCAGACCTTAGTCGACTTCCAGCAGTCGACCATGGTCACGGGGACCACACCCAGTGGGTGCACTCAGCGTGCCCCCACTGGTTCCAAGATTCCATTCGACATGGTCCGTC
>NW_021233179.1:0-898 GCF_002162155.2 Triticum dicoccoides | reverse complement strand
TTTGATTAACGAGGTCACATCATTAGTAGAATGATCTGATTGACATGACCCATTCCATTAGCTTAGCACCTGATCGTTTAGTATGTTGCTATTGCTTTCTTCATGACTTATACATGTTCCTTCGACTATGAGATTATGTAACTCCCGTTTACCGGAGGAACACTTTGGGTACTACCAAACGTCACAACGTAAATGGGTGATTATAAAGGAGTACTACAGGTGTCTCCAATGGTCGATGTTGGGTTGGCGTATTTCGAGATTAGGATTTGTCACTCCGATTGTCGGAGAGGTATCTCTGGGCCCTCTCGGTAATACACATCACATAAGCCTTGCAAGCATTACAACTAATATGTTAATTGTGAGATGATGTATTACGGAACGAGTAAAGAGACTTGCCGGTAACGAGATTGAACTAGGTATTGGATACCGACGATCGAATCTCGGGCAAGTAATATACCGATGTCAAAGGGAACAACGTATGTTGTTATGCGGTCTGACCGATAAAGATCTTCGTAGAATATGTAGGAGCCAATATGGGCATCCAGGTCCCGCTATTGGTTATTGACCAGAGACATGTCTCGGTCATGTCTACATTGTTCTCGAACCCGTAGGGTCCGCACGCTTAAGGTTACGATGACAGTTATATTATGAGTTTATGCATTTTGATGTACCGAAGGTTGTTCGGAGTCCCGGATGTGATCACGGACATGACGAGGAGTCTCGAAATGGTCGAGACGTAAAGATTGATATATTGGAAGCCTATGTTTGGACATCGGAAGTGTTCCGGGTGAAATCGGGATTTTACCGGGTTACCGGGAGGTTACCGGAACCCCCCGGGATCCATATGGGCCATCATGGGCCTTAGTGGAAAGGAGAAAGGGGCAGCCCAAGGTGGCTG
>NW_021233178.1:0-402 GCF_002162155.2 Triticum dicoccoides | reverse complement strand
TTTCCGTCAGGATTAATTTCACTATGCATCAGCGCAGTAGTATAATTATTCTCAGCTTGAACTCTGAAGGACCCTCGTGATCCCTCGTAAATCCAAACTGTTGTTATCTTCCGTGCCTATGACTGGAGCAGCATCTTTATACCTGCTTGTTCTTTGATCTCTAGCAGGCTTTTGGAGAGATGGCCGAATCCTTCGTCCTCAACACCGGAGCAAGAATACCGTCAGTTGGCCTCGGCACGGCGAAAACAGAGCCCGGGACCGTCGGGGAGGCCGTCTACGCTGCCATCAAGGTTCTTTAATGGAATCTGTACAGATTTTCTCTGTTAATTGATCCAGATAAGCTTTGTAGATTGTAAGATTTGTTCAATTCAGATTTTAGGCCTGTGTAGCTGGGCACTTTCC
>NW_021233177.1:0-1229 GCF_002162155.2 Triticum dicoccoides | reverse complement strand
TTTTCTATTTTCTGCAATTTGTTTTTGATTTGATTTAAATATCAAATCATTTTATAAAATCCTGGAAACAGTTATGGGTGTTTTCTGAATTATTTCAGTGACCCTTATCAATTTCCAACATTTATTTGAGCATTTAAATTATTTATAGTATTTAAATGCCCAAAGTCAAATACAATATGATTTAATTCAAAAATCCAAAAATGACCTAAGAATATAATCATCATTTTTGGCAGAGGTTTCCACCTTAACCAGAAATCATGAACTTTTCTTAGGAACCTTTTGGGTTTATTGAAAAGATTTTAATTCACCCTAGTTGAGTTGATTTAATGCTAGGGTTTGAACATCCCCATTTCAATTTTAGGCAAAAATTTAAACATGATGCAAACATGAAGCTAGCCTAGAGCACTACCAGCAGCTAGGGATGTGACAACTCACCCCCACTAAACAAGAATCTCGTCTCGAGATTCAAGCGTAGGGTAAGGTGAAAGGTAAACGCAACTAGTATAATCTTCACGATCCAGGGTGCACTTCAGTTGAACGTTGATTTGAACACCAACTTTGTCTTGTCGTCTTGCTCTGAGAACTCCAGCTATCATGACCACGAGGGGAAAGGAAAGACCCTAGAAGGGTCGATCTTCTCGAAGATCGAACAACTCACGGAATGAGACATAGGACCATCTCTCGGGTTTAGACACGAGATACACATCAAGAGGGGTGGAAAGAAACGGATGACGAAGGTTCACTAGGTAGACAACGATTCCACACCTAAGAAGGTGGTAAACGATTGTCCACGTAGCGAGGAGTTGAGTTGCCATAATACCATAACGATACACCTTAGGGAAGGTGACTCGTAGAGATATTTCCTTAAGTGGCAAAAGAATTACCTTTGATTCAGAGATCATTGAAACTCTTTATACCAGCTTAAGGCAAATCATAATCGATCATTTAGAGGGGTTCGGTAGAATGGCATACTCAAACTTGGATGATGTGGATTACCTTGTTGAAGACAACGTAATGGATGAATTTTGCTTATCACCGGAAATGGAAGAGACCCATGGTAGAATGGCACATTGGTGGTGCAAGCTGGGAACAAAATGCAAATGCTAGGAATGATTCTGGTAACTGGGGAAGAACCCAACAATAAAGAGTGAATTCACTGTTTGAAAAGGTCATAGCATTGCCGAGGAAACTGAGAGTAATCCCAGTTAGAGCCGATGATAACACGTAAC
>NW_021233176.1:0-1733 GCF_002162155.2 Triticum dicoccoides | reverse complement strand
AAAGTAAGAGTGTTTTGGTGGAGAGTTCTTTGTGGCATTCCCCCGGATGAAAGCACTCTTAAGCATCGTCATATTGCAGATATTGGTCACTACAAAGTTTGTTTAGCTATGGATGAGAATCTGAAACAACCTTTGATTCGCAGCTCACATGCTAAACGCTTCTGGGAGGAGGCGTGCGCATGGTTTGGTATCCGGCTACCCTGTCTTCATCCATACTCGTGGGCGCGCAATATCACCTGTGATTCTCGGTTCTCTGACGATGATCGTGCAAAGATCACGACCATCATGTGGTCTATCTGGCACTCCTGCAACCACATCAAACATGGGAGGAGGGGCACGACCCTACGACTATGATTCGAGCAATGAAGGAGGCGATCACACTCCTTCATCTACCCTGCAAGGCGGCCTCAATTCTGCCAGGTTTTGACCGGCGTCCACCCGATACGGGTGTTGTGAAGATCACCACGGATGGAGCCCTCAACTTTGCAGCGGGGCGTGGTGGTGCAGATGGCGTCACTCTGTCGTCCAAGACATTGCTAGGCTCATGGTGTAAGCCCTATATGGGCGTTTCAGACCCCCCGGTCATCGAAGCTTTTTCATTGCGGGATGGAATCCGTTTTGTCACTGCTCGAGGGTTCACACATGTGATAATGGAAGTTGTCTGCCTGGAGTTGGTGACGCTCTGGAACACTCGTCACAATTCTCATTCTATTGTGGCTCCTATCCTGTTAGAAATAGGAGAGCTTAATAATCTATTTAGTTTATTTGATGTCAGTAGGCCAGCAAACCTTCTGGCGCATCTTTGTGCAAAACATGCATGCATGTTGAATGTGACCGAGAGCTGGCTTGATGAAACTCCTAGCTTCCTCGTGACCAGTCTTTCAGTTGATTGTCCCTTAAGTTGATTGTCCCGGGAATGCTTTTGTCTAAATAAAGCTCTCTGATTTGCCCCCAAAAAATAGATACATCAAGGCAAGTGTGTGTGCGTGTGTGTGTGTGTGTGTGGAAGATACTGAGTACAAATCCGGAGAGCAAGGAAACGTTTTCCTTTACACAAGATCCTCGGTTAACATAAAAATGAGAAACATACTTCATGATATCTTTCTTGGAGAAATATCAGATTATACATGCCATTTCACAGCAGAAAATAAAGTTAATGGAAAAGATGAACTATACTCAAATATGAATAAGGTAAAAGTGTGTACTTCTGTACTAACAATGCTCGGGCCATTGATGGCAAGAAAGGGCTGGTTCATGACCTGCAGGAACAAAATGGAGCAAAAAGAAATAGAATTAACTAATGACATGCAGAGAGAAATTAAACTGGAACTACACAAGGGTCTAGATTATGAGCTAGTGAGATAGCATTATTATAGAAGTTGGGACATACAGAACAAACAATAGTTTGGTAAAGCTAAATATGTTAAATTGCCATGGAAAAATATGTTGATGGGACCATGGTTTCCACTGGTAATGCAACTATAATTCTGTCATAATAAAATAGTAAATCTAGTATACGGGTAGTGTAGATATTAGGCAAAAAAATTAAACTGACAAATTCAACACCTTTGTAGAATGCACGGATATAAGGGGAAAACACAAGCTGGCTCACTGATATACAATATTAGCATCATCTAAATACCAAGGAAACGCTGCTCCATGGGAACATAAAATTATTCTCAACCCTTCTAGGCAAGTCAAATATGGAAGCGGCTACTACAGGCAGTAGACAC
>NW_021233175.1:0-1439 GCF_002162155.2 Triticum dicoccoides | reverse complement strand
GGGCGACTCGGGGGCGACTAGGGTTTCCCCCGGCGCCGCCACCCCCTCCAGCCTCCCCTCCCCTTGCCGCCGCCAGAGGTACGCTAGCCTAGGCGGCTGCCGATGAAGGTGGCGGCGAGGCTCCCCGTCGCTTCGTCCCTTGGCGAAGGACCCTGGACGCCGGGGCGGCGGCCCCGGACGGCGAGGCGGCGCCACCTTCGCGGCAGGTGGCGGGCGCGGGATGCGGCGGACGGCCTCCTCGGCAGCTTGGGCAGCGAGGAGCTGGCAGGAGGTGGTCGTGGTGTGGGCTTCTTCCACTCCAGATCTGAAGGTCGTGCTTCTCTCCTCCTCTGCTCCACTCCCCCCTCTGGCGGTGTCCGATATGTGGCTTTGGCTATCAGATCCGGTGCTGGCGGGGTGATGGTGGTATAGGACTGCGTCTGGGGTAATCCCTTGGCCGGTTCTCCGGCCACGGCGGCGACGACGCGTGCGCGCGTGGTTTTCCTCCCTGTTTCTTTCCACCCCCGTCCCAGATCCCGGGTGAAAGCCCAAAACCCGTCCCGGGTTGGGCGGCGGCGGCGCCATGCGCGTCGTTCTCTCCTTGGAGACGCCGCCTGGGGCTCTCTGGTTCTTCAGGAGAGTGGTTGTGAGGTTGGAGAGCGCTCGTCGGCGGCGAGCCCAAGGGGTGATTTTTTTGTGTAGGGTGTGTGTTCCTGCAGGTGTATGCCTTGACGGAGTAATGCTCTGCGGCGGCAAGGTCGTGGTGTGTCATGGTGGCTCTGCTCCTGAGCCGAGTAGGAGGGGGATAGGGTTCCTCTTCCCGTTGACAGCCCCACGACACGCACCGCAGAAGCCTCTTCCCTTGTGCGGACACTGGAGCGGCACCTGGTGCTTCCAACTTTCTTCCCTGGTGCTCTGCATTGCTTCTTCGACGATCCTCCCGGCAGCTTTCCTTCTGTTTCTCGGTGTCCAAGGAAGGTGGCAGTGCAGCGGATGTGGTGTGTCTTTGGTGTGGCGAGGACCGATAGTTTACTTGCTCTGGTGTGTCGGCCGGCGCCTGCTCTAGCTCTCGGGTGAGCTCCCAACGATCCGATGGTGCGGCGCCTTCGAGCCTAGGCGAGAGGATAGGGTTCCTCTTCGGCGTTGGAAGACAGGTGCTCGTTTTGTCCGATGCTCCATGGTCAGGCGACCCCCGGTGCCTCCATGCTACTGACTGAACCTCGATGCTTCTTTGTTTTCCTGTCTTTGGTCCCGGGGTGCAGCGGGCTTCGACATTACTTGCAGGACGTTCTCGTGTATTTTCTTGGTGTGCAGTAGTGTGCGTTGCGTTGTAAGCTGCTCAGCCAGCTCCCATGTATCTTTCGGTCGCTCATGCTTGGTGGCCTTGTGTAATCCTGGCCGGTTGATGGCTTTGTTAATTCAAAGCCGGGCTCTTCTTAAGCCTTCGTTCAAAAAAAAAA
>NW_021233174.1:0-1094 GCF_002162155.2 Triticum dicoccoides | reverse complement strand
TAAAATTAAAATATGTCTAGATGTATCAATTTCTCCGACAAGTATTTCCGTTTGAAGAGAGTACGAAGCATTGCGTCCAGCCGCGCTTGCACACATCCACCTCTTGGCTACGTGTGCAGTAACAAAACAAACCGATCCATGCGTTTGCATCTAATTGGTCCATTCTACTAGCGCATATCAATTAATCCGTGCATGCACCTGTACATCGCCATAACGAGGCACTAATACACGTCTATGAGGCACGTGACTTTGCCACACGTACACATATACACGGCGTTTCCTATTTAGCGCTGTAGGCGCCGGTTAGGAAAAGATCGCTTTCGATGGGAATCGACCCCGCGACCTCGCGGTCGTTTGCCTCACGCATTAACCACCTCACTACCTCGTATTAGTTGCTTATCTACTGCTTCTTCGTCATTTTCTTCTTATAACGATCTCGCGACCTCGCAGTCGTTTGCCTCACGCACTAACCACCTCACTACCTCGTATTAATTGCTTATCTACTGCTTCTTCGTCATTTTCTTCTTATAACGATTCCTTTTTTCTATTTCTTTTTTCTTTTTATTTGGAATGGTTTTGTTATGTTTTTTGTTCTTTTTCTTTTTCTTTCTTTTCGAAACGTTTTTTCTTTTTTCTTTTGCTAATTTGAAGAACATTTTTTTCACAATCGGTGAACTTTCATTCACAGTCGATGAACTCTTTTTTAGAATCGATGAACTTTTTTTCTAAATTTATGATTTTTTTTTCAAAACCGATGAACTCATTTCACAATTCATGAACTTTTTTTCAGAATTGATGATTTTTTTTCAAAATCGATGAACTTTTTTCTAAATTGATGAACTCTTTTTCAACACCGATGAACTCTTTTCACAATCCATGAACTTTTTTTCAAAATCGATGAACTCTTTCTCAAAATCGGTGAATTGTTTTTCGAAATCGATGAACTTTTTTCAAGATCAGTGAACTCTTTTCCAAATAGGTGAACCTTTTTCAAAATAGATGAAATTATTTCAAAATAACTTTTTTTCCCAAAAATCAATGATTTTTTTTGCTAAAAATCGATGATCTTGTTTTGTGAAAAAGAATAAAAAAAA
>NW_021233173.1:0-1453 GCF_002162155.2 Triticum dicoccoides | reverse complement strand
TGGTGGATTCCACTCAATGTAATCATCAAGGTGAACGTAAGAGGGACCACCCTCGAGGTTCACACTTGAGGTGTTGAATGACAGAGCCGTATCGGGAATGGTTAAAGAGGAAATCACCCTCGATGACCACGACCGAATAGCTACACTAAAGAATTATCATCAGGAGTGAGTTATGAGGGATCACCCTCGGCACTCGATAATAGCTCTACAGAGTCGAGCAACTAAAGGGGTGTGATGTGATGTGAGGTGTCAGGCTCTGGTCATCGATCACGCCGATCGAGGCGTCGATGATGAAGCAGGGGCAACAAGGACAAGTGGGGGTCACTGATGGATCACTAACAAACCTATACTAAGCAGTTTAGGATAGGCAGGTTGGTAACAATAGCAGGTACAAAAGCAGCCTATGCATCAGAATAGGAGCAAACAATAACAGTAGCAAAATCTAATGCAAGCATGAGAGTATAGAATGGGCGATAACG
Organism: Triticum dicoccoides; assembly: GCF_002162155.2. Lineage (NCBI taxonomy): Eukaryota > Viridiplantae > Streptophyta > Magnoliopsida > Poales > Poaceae > Triticum > Triticum dicoccoides. The sequence continues at coordinate 974 of NW_021233173.1, read as the reverse complement.
GGATGATCAAAGGGCGGGCTTGCCTGGTTGCTCAGACAAGAAAGAGGGTCATCGTCGACGTAGTCGATCATAGGGGCATCAGCAGCGGTCTCGAGGTCTACCAGAGAAGAAGAGGGGGAAGAAACAGTAAATACACGCAAACATAAGCATATCAAGACAAAAAGCGGGGAGAGGTGTTCTAACGCAGCGTTAGGCGATACTGGCGAAGGGGGGCAACATCCGGGAAAGTTTTCCTAGTTCCGGACGTATGTCAGATAGATGAACCAGAGAGGAAAAGTTCAACGTTTGCTATGCTAGGGATGTGTGGCGGGTGAACGGACCGCGAGTTCAGTTTCGTCTCGTCGTTCTGAGCAACTTTCATGTAGAAAAGCTTTTCATCCGAGTTACGGTTTATTTTATATGCCTTTTCAAAGATTTAACAATATTCTGAAATTACTATTAATTCGAAAACAAAGACTAAAATGATACGGGTACCCAGCTCTGCGTACATAGAAGTGTACCAGAGGCTGACTGGTGGTCCTGGGGGTCCCAGTTGACCAGTCAACGTTTGACTGGTCAACATGGGGTGGGGTCCCCCTGTCATAGACTCATTAGGCTAGTCTAACAGTTTAGTTAACTAAACTAGATGATTAAGCTAATTAATTCTAATTAAACCAATTTAATTAAGTTAATTATTTTTATTAAATTATCTTTCTTTCTCCTTTTTTTAATACAAAACAGGGGAGAGGGCCCCAGCTGCCAGTGGCACAAAAGCCACTCGAGCGGGCTTAACAGGCGCGGGCGAGGGGTGCCAGTCAGGGCACACCTGGGCAACGGCCACGACCGTTCTGGTTGCGGGGGCGCCGGCGCAGTGTGCCGCAGCCGGCGGCCTCGGCCGGCCGGAGCAGGTACGACGGGGAGGAGGGGATTAGGCGTCGCCGGCAGCGGTCGGCGGTAGGGACGGCGAGCGGTGGCCGGCGTGGACATGTGCCGAG
>NW_021233172.1:0-1020 GCF_002162155.2 Triticum dicoccoides | reverse complement strand
TTTAGTATGTTGCTATTGCTTTCTTCATGACTTATACATGTTCCTATGACTATGAGATTATGCAACTCCCGTTTACCGGAGGAACACTTTGGGTACTACCAAACGTCACAACGTAACTGGGTGATTATAAAGGAGTACTACAGGTGTCTCCAATGGTCGATGTTGGGTTGGCGTATTTCGAGATTAGGATTTGTCACTCCGATTGTCGGAGAGGTATCTCTGGGCCCTCTCGGTAATACACATCACATAAGCCTTGCAAGCATTACAACTAATATGTTAGTTGTGAGATGATGTATTACGAAACGAGTAAAGAGACTTGCCGGTAACGAGATTGAACTAGGTATTGGATACCGACGATCGAATCTCGGGCAAGTAACATACCGATGACAAAGGGAACAACGTATGTTGTTATGCGGTCTGACTGATAAAGATCTTCGTAGAATATGTAGGAGCCAATATGGGCATCCAGGTCCCGCTATTGGTTATTGACCAGAGACGTGTCTCGGTCATGTCTACATTGTTCTCGAACCCGTAGGGTCCCCACGCTTAAGGTTACGATGACAGTTATATTATGAGTTTATGCATTTTGATGTACCGAAGGTTGTTCGGAGTCCCGGATGTGATCACGGACATGACGAGGAGTCTCGAAATGGTCGAGACGTAAAGATTGATATATTGGAAGCCTATATTTGGATATCGGAAGTGTTCCGGGTGAAATCGGGATTTTACCGGAATACCGGGAGGGTTACCGGAACCCCCCGGGAGCTATTTGGGCCATAGTGGGCCTTAGTGGAAAAGAGAAGGGGCTGCCCTAGATGGGCTGCGCGCCCCCCTTCCCCTAGTCCTATTAGGACTAGGAGAGGTGGCCGGCCCCCTCCTCCTCTTTTCCCCTCCGAGGAATCCTAGTTGGACTAGGATTGGAGGGGGAATCCTACTCCCAGTGGGAGTAGGACTCTCCTGCGCCTCCCCCCTTTGGCCGGCCAGCCTCCCCTCCTCTCCTCCTTTATATACGGAGGCAGG
>NW_021233171.1:0-2230 GCF_002162155.2 Triticum dicoccoides | reverse complement strand
CCCGTCGTCCAACACAACCCACTCCCGCCTTCTCAAATCCCCCATCGCGCCCAAATCTCTCCGCACCTCCAACCCACTAGCCGCAATGGACGCCTCCGCCGCCGGCGCCGTCTCCAAGGCGAAGAAGTACGTGGTGGGGCGCAAGCTCGGCGGCGGCCCCAGGAAGAAGGCGGTGGCGCGGTCCGTCAAGGCCGGGCTGCAGTTCCCCGTCGGCCGCATCGGGCGCAGCGGGTCGGCATGGGCGCCCCCGTCTACCTCGCCTCCGTCCTCGAGTACCTCGCCGCCGAGCTTCTTGAGCTGGCCGGGAACGCCGCCAAGGACAACAAGAAGTCCCGCATCATCCCGCGCCACCTGCTGCTCGCCATCCGGAACGACCAGGAGCTCGGCAAGCTTCTCGCCGGCGTCACCATCGCGCACGGCGGCGTGCTGCCCAACATCAACCCCGTGCTGCTCACCAAGAAGACGGCGGAGAAGGAGCCCAAGTCGCCCAAGAAGACGGCGGAGAAGGAGCCCAAGTCGCCCAAGAAGACGGCGGAGAAGGAGCCGAAGTCCCCCAAGAAGGCTTAGTCGATTACTGTCTAGTGATTCCTGATAGTAGCAGTGTTTTGTTTGGGTAATGTCGATGTAGTAATGCTCTGTTCCGCTGAGAAAAAAAAAGTCAGAAATCTCTCTGACTTACAGTAAATTCTTTCTTTATTATCTGTCTGTTCATGATTTGCAATGCTATGGAGTTTCACATCAGCGCAGTCCGACAAATCTTTGTATTTACCAATTGTTTGAATCTGACAAATTCACATGATCTAGTTACTAGAAAAACTAGTCGAAGTCAGAGTTGCGAGCTGAAGAAGCCAAGGATAATATACCCAACCTGTATTTTATTTTACCTGTCACGTAGTATGAGTTCAGGTTCAGACATTTGTGCATGTCGAGTACTACCAAATGCCAACGTTTCACCTATGCTATGCCCAGCTTCTGTAGAATACACGGTTAGCCACAGAAGCACTTTCCCGTAATTGGTTGTTGCCCAACCCAATATCACCACATTCTGCCTGAACAAGTTCAGTTGCACATCTCTGAAACAAATGCAGAGAAAACCCATCCTTGATAGCCTACAGTTGCTGTGATCATTGCTCTGGTTATATGCATTGCTTGATTTTCTATCTAAAATGAAGACCTATTCTTGATGTATATGTATTGGCTAAACTGAACCACACTAATTATAAAAATCAGCAAGTGATACACACATGATCGCTGCCAAATATATTCACGGTTAGATAGAGGAGTTTGGTCCCAGGAAACAATCAGGTCATGCAGTGGATAATTAAGCAAGTTTGGTTGATGTCGCATCCCTGTTTTAATGTCCTGGTTATTCACATTTAAGGCATAAACCGATTTATGCTTGATAAGAGCTAGATAGACCCATTTTTAAAAAATTAAGATGGCAAATTCGGTGATCTTACTATGCTAGAAACAAGGTCCTATAAAAGGACCGAATAACCACAACAACTCAATTAAACATTCTAGAACCAAGATAACACCTCATTCTGCCGCATAAAACATAGACCATCTTGAGGGATTGTATGGAGAAGTGCAACTTACAGATTATAGGCAGGCACAACCAGACAATAAATAACAAGATGCTATATATTTTCTCATATATGTTCATCATTTGTATTTGCAGGGTGCAACTTAACAAATCATTATCTGTTTCCAGTTATGAGAATTGATCAATGGGTTACAAGTCCTGTGACTGTGATACACTCATACTCCTATGTCTGTCCTAAAGTAAATTATTTGCTCTGCCGTCCATCTGTTCATGATTTTCAATCTCTAGACCTGTATTTTCCACTTGTTTGAATTTGACAAATTCACTTGGCCTGGTAACTAGAAAGACTAGTGAAATCCAGTTGCAAGGTTAACAAGTCAAGGAGCATCGCCTAACTGTAGTCATGTATGAGGTCAGATACACTGGAATTTAGGTTTAGACATTTGAAATATGAAGTACTATGCCCAGCTTATGCAGGAATAATGGGTTATGTCACCCAAGATCACTACAATCTAGAACATGTACCATGTTGTTTGATGACTGAATAAGTTCAGTTGCACATATCTGAAGAAAGCAGACAGATCTCATTATTGATAGCCTGCAGTTGCTGTGATCATTGCTCGCCTATCTAAAGTTCTAAACTGAAGACCTGTTCCGGATGTACAAGTGTTAGCTTTTTTTTTT
>NW_021233170.1:0-2725 GCF_002162155.2 Triticum dicoccoides | reverse complement strand
CACGTGCTGATGGTCCCTTTAAGGTGTTAGAGAAAATAAATGATAATGCATATAAACTTGAGCTGCCTGCAGATTTTGGGGTTAGTCCCACTTTTAACATTGCAGATTTGAAGCCTTATTTGGGTGAGGAAGATGAACTTCCGTCGAGGATGACTTCATTTCAAGAAGGGGAGGATGATGAGGACATCAATACAATTGTTACACCCACAGCCCCTGCTGCTATACATACTGGACCAATTACTAGAGCTCGTGCACGCCAACTACATTACCAGGTACTTCCATTTCTTGGTAATGATTTTAATGTTCATGAGAATATGATGCTGCCTAAATTGGATACATTGGTTTTGCTTACAAATGAAGGGCCTAGCTTGGAGAAGGATGAACATTGCAGCAAGAACAAGCATGGAGATGATGGCATGCGCAAGGGGAACAAGAACAGAGTTACAAGTGATGATTTCAGGACTTTGAAGCCACCATAATGGGTGCATGAAGCCTTGGACGAAATATACAAGTTGCCACTTCATAAATTTCGTCCCGAGGCTATTTTAGGTGCTGCGTCACCTTATTATTGGGCCAGACCCATGTAATTTCGAAATACATAAGTATAGGCTATTTTTAGAGTACGTATGTGTGGGGAAATAAGAGATAGGGTTGTTTTCGGACCCCTCCACCAAGGGCCACGAAATTTCCCCCCTCTTCCTCCATATATACAGCCCTTAGGGCATCGTTTAGACGGCGGGTTTTTTTAGATTAAAAGTTCGCCATAGCTGCAACTTCGCGTACTTCGTTTGTGTTCAACGACCAGACAAAGGCGTCACAGAACCCCACCTTGATCAATAAAGCTTTCATCTTATATTCGCAATATCCAGATTGCAATCTCAGTTTCTTGCTTGTTCTTCTCGCAGGAAACAGACCCTCGTGGTCAGGTTGATCGTGCTCCGGCGTGGTCAATAACCTCTCGGAGTTGGTTTAGCGATTGCTAAGGCGCGACGTCCTCGCACGTTCGTAGTCGGATCGTCAAAGTCGACTGCCACCAAAGCGATATCCATCATCTCATTGAAAGACGGGACACCTTTGCTTCTATCAATGTTGGTCCTTCGAATATCTTGATCTCTTGGGCTTTGGCATGGCATGTTGTCGTAGACTCGTTCCCGTGCCTGTGCACAGTCCGGGCGATAGACCCAGGGTTTGTTGCACCGATAGAAGCCCCCGGGCCTTCCCCGAACATGTTGCCGAGCATCATCGAGGTATGCCCTAATGAGTGGACAGGTAGGGGCGTGGAAGAGGCTGGTCTCTTGAGGTCTTCTTTGCTTCTTCATTAATGTAGAGTCTGGGCCAGTTTACGGTTTCTCCGCGTGTCATGTGAGACGTTACGGAAAAATATGGATCGTGGTCCGGCAGATACCCACACCCCATGTTCATGGGGTGGAAACTTCCATCCCACTCGCCTCCTACCTCGCATGCTCCTGCCACATGTTCTACATGCATTGGGCGTGGTAGGTGGTGGATGCGGAGAGCGTGGGGACGAGCGCCATGGCAGAAAACTAGGCGATGATGGTTGGAGTAGAGGGTCGGCCTTGATTCCCAGAGCTTCAGAAGGCGCAGGGAGGCTGTATTGGGGGAGCGGGGCAGCCGTTTCCTGTGTGAGAGGGCAGCCCCTGCCCTCGCCCCTTTATAAAAGGGGTGAAAATGGTGGGTTTGCTCACACACCCTTCTCCTCCTATTTTCCCAATCTTTCTTCGCTCGCCATGGTGAGGGGGCCAGGACATGGCAGTCTCCCAGCATTGGCGATGAGAGTTTCCGCTCAACAGCGCATCCCTCCCTCTCAAGACCCCGCAGCGGCAGAGCCTGCTGCCAGAGGAGGAGGGAGGGGGACAGGTCACAGTCATCATGGTAGAATTTGCGGAGATGCTCAATATTCCATCAGTTTTGCAATTGAATGCCATCTCTGGTCTGCATACAGACTGCGCCAGGTCTGGTGACTTGTACTACCCGGTAAGGGCCTTCCCACTTCGGCGTCAACTTGTTTGTACCCTTGGCGGACTGAAAGCGCCTAAGGACAAGGTTTCCTTCCTCAAAACACCGGGCATGAACCCTGTGGCTACGATAGCGACGCAACGCTTGCTAATAGCGTGCAACACACGTAGCAGCCCGGAGATGTTTCTCCTCGAGTAGCACAGCGTCATCACGCCGGTGCTGATCTTGCACTAGTTCATGGTAGGCAAGCACTTGAGGCGACCCGTAAATGAGTTCCATGGGGATAACTGCTTCTACCGCATAGACTAGGGAGAAGGGAGTCTGCCCGATAGCTCGGTTTCGTGTCGTTCTAAGGGACCAAAGAACTATCAGCAGCTCATCGATCCACCGCCTGCCGTGCTTCTACAGTGTATCAAAGGTTCTTGTCTTGAGTCCTCACAACACTTCGGCGTTCGCCCTCTCAGATTGCCCATTGCTTCTGGGATGTGCAACAGAGGCGAATGAGATCTTGCTTCCAAGGGCATGAACATATTGCATGAAGGCGCGGCTCATAAAATGGGTGCCGTTGTCGGTAATGATCCTTGCCGGGACTCAAAAATGACACACCAATTCTTTCAAGAACTTGATAGTTGACTGAGCAGTCACCTTTCTCACGGCAGCTACTTCCGGCCACTTTGTAAACCTATCGATAGCAACGAACAAGAATTCAAAGCCCCTGATTTCTCGGGGGAAAGGGCCGAGGGTATCA
>NW_021233169.1:0-4017 GCF_002162155.2 Triticum dicoccoides | reverse complement strand
GAAGGAAGTGAGACACGAACACTACGCTCTCACCGGGCTGGGGACTGGGGATAGCCTGCCTTTGAGCAGGCAACCTGTGCGAAATTTCGGCGGTCAAGAACTTAGCCTCTCTCAACTTTAGCACGTCCTCCTCCGTGACAGAGGAGGGCATCCATCGTCCTTGAAGGTCGGAACCGTACATTGTCGAAGGTCTGAGGCGCCCGGAATATGGAGCCTAGGGTGTTGGAACTCGAGGCGACGGGCGAACTTGTTTTGGGATTGGAGAAAAGGAGTAAGGCCCTGGTCTCTCTATAGGAGGTTGAATACCAGGAGCCCTCCCCGTAACCGTTTGGGACTCGCCTTTAATCGAGAAAACATGCTAACGGGCACGATTGGGTTACCCACGTCCGTATTGATGAGAATCCCGTAAAAGAGGGGCACACGATCTCTGCTTTGACAAGACGTGCCAAGGAAACCGCCTCACAAAACACGCTGAGGTGGAAAAGTGAAAACGATTCGAATGAAGGACTTGGCTATAGTGTGGTGACGCACTGCGGAATACGTCAGCAGATTTGATTTGTGTTAATATTATTCTCTCTAGGGAAATATGTGGAAGCTTATTTTGCAGAGCCGGACACTACTCTTGGTGTTTACAATCTTCTATGAAGAATTTGGAGGAGGAACCCGCCTTGCAATGCCGAAGACAATTTGCGTGCCGGACTCGTCGTCATTGAAGCCTGGTTCAGGGGCTACTGAGGGAGTCCTGGATTATGGGGTGTTCGGGTAGCCAGACTATACCTTCAGCCGGACTCCTGGACTATGAAGATACAAGATTGAAGACTTCGTCCCGTGTCCGGATAGGACTTTCCTTGGCGTGGAAGGCAAGCTTGGCGATGCGGATATTCAAGATCTCCTACCATTGTAACCGACTTTATGTAACCCTAACCCTATCTGGTGTCTATATAAACCGGAGGGTTGTAGTCCATAGGCAACCAACTCCATATACAACAATCATACCGTAGGCTAGCTTCTAGGGTTTAGCCTCCTTGATCTCGTGGTAGATCTACTCTTGTACTACCCATATCATCAATATTAATCAAGCAGGACGTAGGGTTTTACCTCCATCAAGAGGGCCCGAACCTGGGTAAAACATCGTGTTCCCTGCCTCCTGTTACCATCCGGCCTAGACGCACAGTTCGGGACCCCCTACCCGAGATCTGCCGGTTTTGACACCGACACCCATCTCCTTTTTATCCTCTGTATGCGCACCTTGCGCTGATTTTTGTCCTCTTTTCCAAACTTGGCCTCATCAGGAGTGCAGTAATCCTTGTATATGTCATCAGGGATTTCAAACGTTGTGTTGACCTCAGCTCTCTTTCCTCCTTTCTATGGCTTCTTACCGCCAGCCATTTTCTTCAGTTGAGGAATTTGAACAGTTGAATTCTCTGAAGAAGTATGCAACTTTTCTTCGAGGAACACTGCAAATGAGTTAAGTTGATGAGAACCTAGTGATTCAGCAGCTGACATGAGTACCTGTGAACAAAGTATAGTTGCGAGGAATTTTGGAGAGGCCATATGCGTTCTCAGAAGGTTTTGTAAAAAGAACAAGTTTGAGGAATTTGACCAGATTAGTCTTGAAGAATTTCACTAAGAATTCTTTGTCTTAGGTTCCAGAGATGTGTAGATCAAAAATCCACACATTTGAGGAATCCGAAAAAACATAGCTTAGAGAAACGAATCAAGAACAGATGATATGAGAGGTGTTTTAGTGTGTGAAGATATGAAGAAAAACACCTTTGAAAATTTTGTAGATAATCATTCGAATCAACGAGGGCAGTAAAAGTAACTTTTAATTACCCTGGATGAAGAACACGACGAACAGTGAGGTGTAGAGGTGAAGTTTGTCTGTGTAGATCTTCCATGCCCTAACTCAGCGGAGGAAGACGGCTACGGCGGCGGCGGAGTGAAGATTTCCGCGGCCGGCGTGAGTACGACGGCGCGAGGAGGTCGAGGCAGTGAAGCTCTTCCTCCCCGGCGACGATGAAGAAGCGGCAGTGCTAGGGTTTGAGAAGCTCGAGCTGGAGAGAGGTCGAGCGGAGTACAAGAAGTGAGGAAGGGGAAGAGGGGTATTTATAGCCATGGTGAAAAATTGTTCGCCCGAAGAAATTGGATGAACGTGCCCCTAACCCTTCTCATTCGCTTGACATGTGTCACCCACGTACTGAGAGGTGGAGATCGTGTGCGATCGTGGGTGAAAGGATAAGTGTATCGTGGGATGCGGAACGGTTTGAGCGGCAAAGCCGAAAATTTAGATAAGATAGGTTTTAAAGTTCCGTTCACAATTTCTTCAGTTGACAAGGACACAGTGAAGATTTTGAACGAGTTTCAAATAGAACGCACATGAAGAATTTGTGAACAGATTGGGTTGAGTATAGCATAGAGGGGGAAAGGGTCCAATCACATTCACTTAGCAGGAAAACCAACTTGAAGAATTAGCAATAAGTGAATGCTGTAGAGGACATAAACTCATATATATATAGCCAATGAAGAAAAACGACGGAAACAGTGAAGACAATGCAAAGTTGAAGAATATGAACAACTGAGGAAATTCAACTTTTGGTAGTGGCGTGACCCACCGTATAAGAATGATGATTTCAGACACCGCATACAATTATCGTAGGGTTCTGAGAATCAATTCTTCGTTAATTTCTTCACACTTAGAGTGTTATTCTTCATTGATTGAAGAAAAACGTTTCTTCATGTGTTGCACATCTAAGTCATGAATTTTGCATAAGTGTTAGGATGAGTGTCCTTTTCAAAGAAAATTTGAAGATTCTAGGATATTTAGCTCACACCGCAACTTGCTAAATCTCTTCTCATCCAAGGGCTTTGTGAAGATATCGGCTAGCTGTTCTTCAGTCTTCACATGCTCAATAGAAATGTTGCCCTTCAACACATGATCATGAAGAAAATGATGACGAATCTGAATGTGCTTAGTCTTCGAGTTCTAAACTGGGTTGTGAGCGATCTTGATGGCACTCTCATTGTCACAGAAGAGAGGCACATTCTTCATGTTGACGTCATAGTCCTTGAGAGTTTGCTTCATCCATAGCAATTGAGCACAGAAAGAACCAGCGGCAATGTACTCAGCTTCAGCAGTAGATAGTGATACGCAGTTCTGTTTCTTTGAGGACCAACAGACCAAAGATCGTCCAAGGAAATGACATGTACCAGATGTTGACTTGTGGTCCACATGATCACCAGCATAGTCAGAGTCAGAATATCCAATGAGATCAAAAGCCGAGCCCTTGGGGTACCATAATCCAAGTGTTGGTGTGTGAGCTGGATATCGAAGAATATGCTTCACAGCCTTATGGTGTGATTCCTTCGGCGTAGCTTGAAATCGGGCACACATGCAAACACTAAGCATTATATCTGGCCTAGATGCACATAAGTACAATAAAGAGCCAATCATGGAGCGGTATACCTTATGATCGAAGTCGATACCATTTTCATCAGTGCACAGATGGCCATTTGTGGGCATAGGAATTTTGACGCCTTTGCAATCTTGCATGCTGAATTTCCTCAGTACATCCTTGAGGTATTTCTCCTGAGATATGAATATGCCACTGTGTTGTTGACGAATTTGAAGACCTAAGAAGAATTTCAACTCTCCCATCATAGACATTTGATATTCTTCACTCATCATATAGGCAAATTCATCACTATAATGTTGGTCACTACAGCCAAAGATAATATCATCAACATATATTTGGCACACAAACATTCACCATCATAAGATTTAGTGAAAAGAGTAGGGTCGAGTGAACCGGGTTTGAAGCCTTTCTTCATGAAGAATTCCTTCAAGGTATCATACCACGCCCGTGGGGCCTGCTTGAGGCCATAGAGGGCCTTGTTGAGTCTGAAGACTTTGTCAGGATTCTTTGGATCTTCAAAACCTGGGGGTTGAGCAACATATACTTCTTCCTCAAGCTTACCATTGAGGAATGCACTTTTCACATCCATTTGATATAAAGT
>NW_021233168.1:0-1830 GCF_002162155.2 Triticum dicoccoides | reverse complement strand
GGATTCTTCTGTGAGTAGTACATCAAGTCAATGTTGTAGGCCCGAACCATCCCACGATGCCCTTTCTTGGGAGCAATGGAGTTGAGGATACACTGAAAAAGCCACCGGTATTTGAGACTGAAGATACTGATATCATTAAGCTCCTTGCTTTGCTGCACTGTGGATAGCTGAGTGGTAGGCATGGTGAGACAACTACAAACACTGATGGGCATAGCCTCAAACTTGGGATTCACCTCATGGATCCGAAAAAGAGCGGCCTCAGATCCAGGCATGCCCAAGGCAGCAACAAACTCCTCAAAAGAGACAGTGAACTGAGAATGGTGAGTCATCCAAGTGATAGAACGATCCGGATGGAAGAAACACGTGGCATAGAATTGCCGAATGGCAGCCTCATTCCAATCACAGTGGAGAGTCATAGCACGATGCAGCCCCATGACCTCAATCTTCTCTAACACACCATCGAACTTGGTTGGATTTTTCTCAATGTAACCCAAGTTCACATAATGCTGAGGAGAGAACCCTAGATGAGCAATGACGGATTGATGGATGTCCTGTTGAACCAAGGTGCAAAACCGAGGATCGGTTGCATTGGCCAGGGCGGCAAATTTATTGACTTCACTCCTTAAAGCAGCATACTCAGAGGGGTCCATGGACTGATAGCTGATAGTACGACGGCCACGGTTGGTGGGGTTGGCCATGGACAAAATGAGACCAGTAGGTGCGGCAGACTGCGAGCTTGAGGCAGAAACCGCTTTCTTCTTCTTGGCTTTGGTCGTGGGGCGAACCGGCACGAGTGCTACCTCTTGAGCACTGCGTTGGATTTCCCTGATAAGGAGAGGATGATGTAGCAAAGTAGCGTAAGTATTTCCCTCAGTTTTTGAGAACCAAGGTATCAATCCAGTAGGATACCACACACAAGTCCCTCGTACCTGCACAAAACGATAGCTACTCGCAACCAACGCGATTAGTGGTTGTCAATCCCTTCACGGTCACTTACGAGAGTGAGATCTGATAGAGATGATAAATAATATTTTTGGTATTTTTGGTATAGAGATGCAAAGTAAAAAGTAAAAGGCAAAGTAAAAACAAAGCAAGTAATAAAGCGATAGAGATTGATATGATGAGAATAGACCCGGGGGGCATAGGTTTCACTAGTGGCTTCTCTCAAGAGCATAAGTATTCTACGGAGGGTGAACAAATTACTGTTGAGCAATTGACAGAATTGAGCATAGATATGAGCATATCTAGAGAATGATCATGTATATAGGCATCACATCCGAGACAAGTAGATCGAAACGATTCTGCATCTACTACTATTACTCCACTCATCAACCGCTATCCAGCATGCATCTAGAGTATTAAGTTAAAAACATAGTAACGCCTTAAGCAAGATGACATGATGTAGAGGGATAAATTCATGCAATATGATAAAAAAAACCATCTTGTTATCCTCGATGGCAACAATACAATACGTGCCTTGCTGCCCCTGCTGTCACTGGGAAAGGACACCGCAAGATTGAACCCAAATCTAAGCACTTCTCCCATTGCAAGAACTGCCAATCTAGTTGGCCAAACCAAAAGGATAATTCGAAGAGACTTGCAAAGATAACTCAATCATACATAAAAGAATTCAGAGGAGATTCAAATATTGCTCATAGATAAGCTGGATCATAAACCCACAATTCATCGGTCTCAACAAACACACCGCAAAAACAAGATTACATCAAATAGATCTCCACAAGAGAGGGGGGAACATTGTATTGAGATCCAAAAAGAGAGAAGAAGCCATCTAGCTACTAGCTACAGACCCGAAGGTCTGAAGTAAACTAC
>NW_021233167.1:0-1150 GCF_002162155.2 Triticum dicoccoides | reverse complement strand
TTTCCCCCTTCTCCCCTGGTCTCTTTCGACCTCTAGGCCCTAGCCCCACCTTGGCCGAGAGCTCCACGCCGCCGGCGATGTCGCCGTCGTGGCCACGGTCACCGTAGCACCCAACCGAGCACACCATCGTGCTCCACACCTCACTAGGAGCACGTAGCACGCACTAACGCCTCCCCAAGCCCCCTGCAACGCCGATTCCGACCGCACCCGAACTCCGGCCGCCGCAGCCGAGCTCGCCGCCGTCAACTCCGGCCACCCCGAGCCCAACCACCACCACCAATAGTCGCGGCTCAACCTCAGCAACACGTAGATGCCTTCCGCCGTCCATTTGGTTGCCGGAATGGCAAAAAGCACTTTCGCCGCCGTCTCGGGCCTCGCCGGCGTCATGTCGCCGGTGGGGTTTGACCTGTCCGACCTGGGGTTTGACCCCCCAGGGTCACTGACGCGTGGTCCCTGTCGGTCAGATGGTTAGATTAGTGCTAACCACTGTTAGTTAACCCCTGACACTGACCAGTGGGCCCCAGCGCCACTAATTAGTAATTAGAATTAATTTAACCCTCTTTAACCCCCCTGTCACTGACGTGTGGGCCCCACACGTCAGGTTTGACTCCAGCCAGCCGCAGTTGACCACTGACGTCATGCTGACGTCATGCTGGCGCAATAACTATAATTTCTGGATTTAATTTAAATCAGGAAATTCCAGAATATTATTTAAACTTTAAAAATTCATAACTTTTATTCTGTAACTCCAAATTAGACAAATTATATATGAAAAATGATCAGAAAAATCCAATCTATCCATCTGTACTATTTTCATGCATGATCAAACAAGTTAAATTGATGTTTTAAGCAGAACAAGGAAAAGCACTTTAAAAGGCCATATTTGAATTTGAAATTTGAATCCTTGATTCAAATTTGTTCAAACCCTTCTGGTTTTAGTTGCATTAGCCCAATACACTCATTTTGCCATGTCTCATGCATGCATCATATTGTTGCATACTGTTTGGTAATGTTTGTGTATCGGTGCTCTCTGCGGCAGGTTCTGTCTCCGAGGAGTACCGTGATTACCCTAACGAAGAACCGTATCAGTGCATCGAACCATCAGGCAAGCAACCAACCATTTGATCATATCGATACAATCCCATGTTCT
>NW_021233166.1:0-854 GCF_002162155.2 Triticum dicoccoides | reverse complement strand
TCCCGTGAGATCCATCGCCGACGCTGCTGCTCGCGGCTCCCATGCTACTACAGGATGCCGGAGCCAGAGAAACCCGACGAGGGAGAGATAAAGATTTTTTTTTGAGAGAGAAAAGGAAAGGGGGCTTCTGGGTAGAGCGGGTGAACTGGCATCGGAGCCCATTACGGCCTAGTTAAAATTAACGGACAGAACGAATGGTTTCAGGCCCAGTCGCTTCATCACATTCACTCACAGCGTGGTCCAAATACAATGCTTGTTCAGAGCTCCTAACCCATGCTTGACCAAAATCCTTAATTAAGGGATATCCTTTGCAAATGTCATCTTCACTTTTTTTAAAACTCACTTTCACCTTCTATGGTGGTGACAAATAGTGCACTACACGCGCATCACTTGTTGCAACCCGGGAGTTTTTTTTTCCTTTTTCATAGATTTGGTTTTTTAATGTTTTATCTCTTAAACCGTGGTTCCAATTCATGGATAGTTTTTATCGTTAAATTTCTCGGGTCGAGATTTTTCGATGATAAATCCCAAGTAAATAGGTTTCAATGAAGTTTTATCCACGAACAAACAAAAAAACAAGAATCAGGAAAAACCAGAAATTAAAAAAAGACAAAACCGAACAAAAAGACCAAAAACCAGAAGAAAACAACAAAAGCACAATTGTGATTTTTTTACTTTTTTGGGAAGCAGTGATTTTTCATTTAGTACAGTTGTGCTTTACCCTTTTTCAAGGAAGCACATTTGTGTTTTTTTCCTCTTTGGAAGCATAGTTGTGCTTCTTGTGGAAGCATTGGGAAAGCACAACTGTGCTTCTCTCGCAGGAGCACATATCGTGCTTCTCGCGGAAAAGCATT
>NW_021233165.1:0-1321 GCF_002162155.2 Triticum dicoccoides | reverse complement strand
GGAACCTGAGGATCATCCTCATAGCTGCCAAGAAACAATATGTCCTAGAAGGACCGCTAGGTGACGCTCCCGTCCCAGAGAACCAAGACATTATGAATGCTTGGCAGTCTCGCGCTGATGATTACTCCCTCGTTCAGTGCGGCATGCTTTACAGCTTAGAACCGGGGCTCCAAAAGCGTTTTGAGCATCACGGAGCATATGAGATGTTCGAAGAGCTGAAACTAGTTTTTCAAGCTCATGCCCGGGTCGAGAGATATGATGTCTCCGACAAGTTCTACAGTTGTAAGATGGAGGAAAACAGTTATGTCAGTGAGCACATCCTGAAGATGTCTGGGTTGCACAACCGTATGACCCAGCTGAACATTAACCTCCCAGATGAGGCGGTCATTGACAGAATCCTCCAGTCGCTCCCACCAAGCTACAAGAGCTTTGTGATGAACTACAACATGCAGGGAATGGAAAAGACCATTCCTGAAGTGTTCTCGATGCTGAAGTCAGCAGAGGCTGAAATCAAGAAAGAACATCAAGTGTTGATGGTCAATAAGACCACTAAGTTCAAGAAGGGCAAGGGTAAGAAGAAATTCAAGAAGGACGGCAAAGATGTTGCCGCGCCTGGTAAGCCAGTTACCGGGAAGAAGTCAAAGAATGGACCCAAGCCTGAGACTGAGTGCTTTTATTGCAAGGGGAAGGGTCACTGGAAGCGGAACTGCCCCAAATACTTAGCGGATAAGAAGGCCGGCAACACCAAAGGTATATTTGATATACATGTGATTGATGTGTACCTTACCAGTAATCGTAGTAACTCCTGGGTATTTGATACCGGTGCCGTTGCTCATATTTGTAACTCACAGCAGGAGCTGCGGAATAAACGAAGACTGGCAAAGGACGAGGTGACGATGCGCGTCGGGAATGGTTCCAGAGTCGATGTGATTGCCGTCGGCACGCTGCCTCTACATTTACCTACGGGATTAGTTTTGAACCTTAATAATTGTTATTTAGTGCCAAGTTTGAGCATGAACATTGTATCAGGATCTCGTTTAATACGAGATGGCTACTCATTTAAGTCTGAGAATAATGGTTGTTCGATTTATATGAGAGATATGTTTTATGGTCATGCTCCGATGGTCAATGGTTTATTCTTAATGAATCTCGAGCGTAATATTACACATGTTCATAGTGTAGATGCCAAAAGATTTAAAGTTGATAACGATAGTCCCACATACTTGTGGCACTGCCACCTTGGTCACATTGGTGTCAAGCGCATGAAGAAGCTCCATGCCGATGGACTTTTAGAGTCTCTTGATTATGAATCGTTTGACAC
>NW_021233164.1:0-973 GCF_002162155.2 Triticum dicoccoides | reverse complement strand
GAGATGCACTTCATGTACAAAATTGACAATCTCTTTCAAAGTATATGTGTTTCGGACGAAAACTCATCTATTACAAAGGATTTTCATTTTTTTGAACTTATCTGAACTTCAGACTTTTGTGTGTGTTCAAAATGCACAATTCAAAGCCACATCATCAATTTTCAACACTTTGTGACTTCATTTGGTATTTGCCATGCATTTACTATTTTTTTAGCTAAATGGCCCTGAAATAGAAAAGCACTACAAATGAAGTATAAATAGGTTAAAAGTTGGCATGGTATCATCATTTCACCCTCATAGGATGTGCTAAAGAGTTGAGAGGGTTATGGCAAAAACTAGATGCACTTCGTGTACAAAATGGACAATGTATTTCAAAGTATTTGAGTTTCGGACGAAAGCTCATCTGTTACAAACAGATTTCATTTTTTTGAACTTAATTGAAGTCCGAACTTTTTGTATGTTCAAAATACACCATTCAAAGACAAATTATCAATTTTCAACCCTTTCTGAATTCATTCTTTATTCGTCATGCATTTACTAATTTGGTATTTGTCATGCATTTACTGACTCTTTAAGCAGGCAGATCCAGATCCTCTTTGAATAGATGTTTCCATGTTTGAAATGTACAATCTACTCCCCTCAAAAAATTCACAACTCGGTGCATTAAGATATTCCAACAAGTAAGGATAACTATATCCATAGCAGTCTAAGTATAGTTCAAGAGCCAGTAAGTGCGGCGATTAAGCGGATGGGCACGCATGCTCGGGCTATGTGTCACGCAAGTACAGGTTGAGCGTTGTCGCAGCAGGCAACACTATGTGTGGGTCCTGTGACGGCGAGAAAGTGGACCAACGGTACATGACGGAGTCATGGCGGATGTGTCGCTACGGGATCGACACCAAGCGAAACGAATGTCACGGCGGTGATTCGCGGTAACGAAAAAAAGAAGGAAACCGGCAGCCTGCGATCCCAT
>NW_021233163.1:0-1170 GCF_002162155.2 Triticum dicoccoides | reverse complement strand
TCGAGCAAATCTACAATGATATTCAAACCGGGAGAATCACTCGCTCTAAAACTCGTTTAGCTAACTTTTGTGAAAACTATTCTTTCATCTCTAGCATTGAACCTATGAAGGTTGAAGAAGCATTGGAAGATCCGGATTGGATAAATGCTATGCATGAAGAACTACACAACTTTGAGAGGAACCAAGTTTGGACATTGGTTGAGAAGCCCGACAACAACCACAACATCATCGGTACCAAATGGGTGTTTCGCAACAAGCAAGATGAAGATGGACAAGTAGTTCGCAACAAAGCACGTCTCGTCGCCCAAGGATACACACAAGTCGAAGGTATGGACTATGGTGAGACTTATGCTCCTGTTGCTAGACTTGAGTCTATTCGCATCTTACTTGCCTATGCTAATCATCATGATATCACCTTGTACCAAATGGACATTAAAAGTGCTTTTCTAAATGGTGAAATAGAGGAGGAAGTTTATGTTAAGCAACCTCTCGGCTTTGTCAATGCTAAGAAACCAAATCATGTTTACAAAC
This sequence comes from Triticum dicoccoides, assembly GCF_002162155.2. Lineage (NCBI taxonomy): Eukaryota > Viridiplantae > Streptophyta > Magnoliopsida > Poales > Poaceae > Triticum > Triticum dicoccoides. The sequence goes on along the minus strand of NW_021233163.1, from coordinate 639 downwards.
TTCACAAAGCTCTTTATGGTCTCAAACAAGCTCCTAGAGCGTGGTATAAATGCTTGACCAAGTTTCTTATTGAAAAAGGCTTTGAAATTGGGAAAATTGATTCTACTCTTTTTACTAAAAGGGTTAATGGAGAACTATTTGTGTGCCAAATCTATGTTGATGATATTATATTTGGTTCAACTAACCCTCATTTTAGTGAAAAGTTTGGGAAGCTAATGTCGGAGAAGTTTGAGATGTCTATGATGAGTGAACTCAAATTCTTTCTTGGTTTGCAAATCAAGCAAACTAAGGAAGGTACCTTTGTTTCTCAAATGAAGTACACCAAGGACTTATTCAAGAAGTTCAATATGCAAGAATGCAAAGGTATGTCTACACCCATGCCTACTAGTGGACATCTTGACTTGACCAAAGATGGTAAACCGGTTGATCAAAAGGTTTATCGCTCTATGATTGGTTCATTGTTATATCTATGTGCTTCATGTCCCGATATCATGCTAAGTGTGTGTATGTGTGCACGATATCAAGCTGCTCCTAAAGAATGTCATCTTAAGGCCGTGAAAAGGATAGTGAGATACTTAATCCATACACCAAATTTTGGCATTTGGTATCCTAAGAGGGCCTATTCCGATCTTGTTGGCT
>NW_021233162.1:0-2376 GCF_002162155.2 Triticum dicoccoides | reverse complement strand
CAGCAAATATATTCTCAAATATGTCATCCTCATCAAACATAGCTTCCCCAAGCTTGGGCCTTTTCGTATCATAAGCTTAATCACTCTCATCATTAATAGCATGGATAGCACCAATAGTATAGCAATTATTATATTCTTCCAAGCATGTGCCAAAAAGATTTTCAAGATCATAAGAAGTATCATTATCTTCCCAATCATAATCATCACAACAAGCAATAGGCATAACGAGATCATCATCAAGTGTATCATCTTCATTTTCATGAGGCACAGCAATAATAGGAGCAACTTTATTTGGGAGAGATACCTTTTTACCTCTCTTCCTTTTTCTTTTCTTCTTCTTTACCACATCGTGTGTGGGTTCAATCCTCTTTTTGGAGCTCCTTATTAATGAGATTAGTTGAATAGGAGGCTCCTCCTCGTTGCCTGATTCATCATAATAGATAATAGGAGGATATTGGGAAGTCTCTTCCCTTTCATTAGTATTCTCTTCATCTTATATTTGTTTCCTTTTCTTCATGTAGTTGGCAATATAAGGATTTTCAATGCAATTCACCGCACAATACATATAAATATTCTCTAGATCAAAATCAAGAACTCTATCAAGATTAAACTTTGGAATACCCTCAGTTATACGTTTCATTTCTTCATAACCCAAAAGAAGGCTAAGCTCTTTATGATGCTCAAGGGTAATCAAATTATCACAATGTTTGGACACGACTTGATCATGAAACAAATAGCATTGGAGCTTTAAATGACCATGTTCATTGCAAAGTTCACAAGGATCACGAAATATATTGAATCTTTCAACACATTCATCTAGACTTTCTTGCAACAATTTAGTTTCTAAGTACTTATGCCTCTTACAATATCTATCTTCCCTATTCGGTGTGTACTTGCAAACCCAATCTACTACACAAAAATTGACATATTTATAGGAGGTATTTTCATCATAACTAGTGCAATCATCATTAGCATCATGGATATTCAAAGAATTCGTACTAACAACATTGCAATCATGCTCATCATTCAAAGATTTAGTGCCAAACATTTTGTAGATTTCTTCTTCTAGCACTTGAGCACAATTATCCTTTCCATCATACTCACGAAAGATATTAAAAAGGTGAAGCGTGTGAGACAAACTCAATTCCATTTTTTGTAACTTTCTTTTATAAACTAAACTAGTGATAAAACAAGAAACTAAAAGACTCGATTGAAAGATCTAAAGATATACCTTCAAGCACTCACCTCCCCGGCAACGGCGCCAGAAAAGAGCTTGATGTCTACTACACAACCTTCTTCTTGTAGACGTTGTTGGGCCTCCAAGTGCAGAGGTTTGTAGGACAGTAGCAACTTTCCCTCAAGTGGATGACCTAAGGTTTATCAATCCGTAGGAGGCGTAGGATGAAGATGGTCTCTCTCAAGCAACCCTACAACCAAATAACAAAGAGTCTCTTGTGTCCCCAACACACCCAATACAATGGTAAATTGTATAGGTGCACTAGTTCGGCGAAGAGATGGTGATACAAGTGCAATATGGATGGTAGATAAAGGTATTTGTAATCTGAAAATATAAAACAGCAAGATAACTAATGATAAAAGTGAGCGTAAACAGTATTGCAATGCGTTCAAACAAGGCCTAGGGTTCATACTTTCGCTAGTGCAAGTCCTCTCAACAATAATATCATAATTGGATCACATAACTATCCCTCAACATGCAACAAAGAGTCACTCCAAAGTCACTAATAGCGGAGAACAAACGAAGAGATTATGGTAGGGTACGAAACCACCTCAAAGTTATTCTTTCCAATCAATCCGTTGGGCTATTCCTATAATTGTCACAAACAGCCCTAGAATTCGTACTAGAATAACACCTTAAGACACAAATCAACCAAAACCCTAACGTCACCTAGATACTCCAATGTCACCTCAAGTATCCGTGGGCATGATTATACGATATGCATCACACAATCTCAGATTCATCTATTCAACCAACACAAAGGACCTCAAAGAGTGCCCCAAAGTTCCTACCGGAGAATCACGACGAAAACGTGTGCCAACCCCTATGCATAGGTTCATGGGCGGAACCCGCAAGTTGGTCACCAAAACATACATCAAGTGAATCACATGATATCCCATTGTCACCACAGATATCCACGGCAAGACATACATCAAGTGTTCTCAAATCTTTAAAGACTCAATCCGATGAGATAACTCCAAAGGGGAAACTCAATTTATTACAAGAGAGAAGAGGGGGAGGAGAAACATAAGATCCAACTATAATAGCAAAGCTCGCGATACATCAAGATCGTATCATCTCAAGAACACGAGAGAGAGAGAGAGAGAGAGAGAGAGAGAGAGAGAGAGATCAAACACATA
>NW_021233161.1:114556-118886 GCF_002162155.2 Triticum dicoccoides | reverse complement strand
GGCTGCGCCTCTTTCCCCTCCCCTAGTCCTATTAGGACTAGGAGAAGGTGGCCGGCCCCCCTCTCTCCCTTCCCCTCCGAGGAATCCTAGTTGGACTAGGATTGGGGGGAGGAATCCTACTCCCAGAGGGAGTAGGACTCTCCTGCGCCTCCCTCTTTGGCCGGCCAGCCTCCCCTCCTCTCCTCCTTTATATACGGAGGCAGGGGCACCTCTAAACACACAAGTTGACACAAGTTGATCCACGTGATCGATTCCTTAGCCGTGTGCGGTGCCCCCTGCCACCATATTCCTCGATAATACTGTAGCGGAGTTTAGGCGAAGCCCTGCTGCTGTAGTTCATCAAGATCGTCACCACGCCGTCGTGCTGACGAAACTCTTCCCCGACACTTTGCTGGATCGGAGTCCGGGGATCGTCATCGAACTGAACGTGTGCTCGAACTCGGAGGTGCCGTAGTTTCGGTGCTTGATCGGTTGGATCGTGAAGACGTACGACTACTTCCTCTACGTCGTGTCATTGCTTCCGCAGTCGGTCTGCGTTGGGTACGTAGACAACACTCTCCTCTCGTTGCTATGCATCACATGATCCTGTGTGCGCGTAGGAAAATTTTTGAAATTACTACGAAACCCATCACTGATATGAGTATCGATACTCAACCAGAAGAGGAAGGAATGCAAATGCAACAGGTTATGGAAGCATCTGAATAATTCACCGCTTAAATGCAAAGGAATTATGATTTCCAAAACAAAGGACCAGAAGCAGACGTTCTGATCAAGGATGGATCAATTGAATATACCAGAGGCACAATCGATGACAGATAGTTTGGTCGAGAACCAACTCATGTTCAAAATGACGTCTGAGCCGGAAGGATGAATTCTAGGATCTATTTGAGTATTGCGAGAATTCGCAACATATTGAATCAACAGACTCAAAATGATAATGACAAGGTATGCCATTAAGATTACGAGACTTATGGGATTAATCATATTGCAAGCAAGCAAGAATTTCAAGAGCAATAGGCTGCTCGGGATTTTCGGAAGATCGAGTAGTATTTGAAAGTATTTTGTGAATCACATGAACAACTGGGTTGAGCGGATACTCGACAAGTGCGAGGATTTATTTGAAGGGGTATTCATGTGGCAAAGAACTGCTAGGCAGTAGGCACAAAGTATTCTCGGAACAATAGAGAAAACTTCGGAGTATCTTGCAATAATAAGATCAATGGGGGATGATCGTATGAATGGCAAGTGTAAGTAGTTATCCACGGATTTATCGGTGGTCAGGAATAGCAAAAGTGATGGGCACAAAGTCTCGAGAGAATATCCGAGAGTATCTTCGGAATCTTCTGATTAGCAGACGATCATCTGAAGTGAGGGGCTCTCCGGGAGAAAGTACTTGCGAGAACCTAAAGTTAGTTTTGTTTTTAGCAAAATCGTTTAACCCGAATAGAAGAGAGTTCAGAATCCCAGAGTAAAGATCGAGGAGTAAAAGATCCTAATACCACCCAATGGCAACATGGGCCCATGGGCCGCACAGCCATGTTAGTAAAAGTTTTGTAAAGTCTAGACTCGACTTCGGCCAAGGAGTTGGAAGGGGGATTCCTACAGGCAGTCGGCTCTGATACCAACTTGTGACGCCCCCGATTCAATCGTACACTAATCATGCACGCAAATGTGTACGATCAAGATCAGGGACTCACGGGAAGATATCACAACACAACTCTACAAATAAAATAAGTCATACAAGCATCATAATACAAGCCAGGGGCCTCGAGGGCTCGAATACAAGTGCTCGATCATAGACGAGTCAGCGGAAGTAACAATATCTGAGTACAGACATAAGTTAAACAAGTTTGCCTTAAGAAGGCTAGCACAAACTGGGATACAGATCGAAAGAGGCGCATGCCTCCTGCCTGGGATCCTCCTAACTACTCCTGGTCGTCATCAGCGGGCAGCACGTAGTAGTAGGCACCTCCGGTGCAGTAGGGGTCGTCGTCGACGGTGGCGTCTGGCTCCTGGACTCCAGCATCTGGTTGCGACAACCAGGTAGAAGGGAAAGGGGGAAATGAGGGAGAAAAGCAACCGTTAGTACTCATCCAAAGTACTCGCAAGCAAGGAGCTACACTACATATGCATGGGTATATGTGTAAGGAGGCCATATCAGTGGATTGAACTACAGAATGCCAGAATAAGAGGGGGATAGCTAATCCTGTCGAAGACTACGCTTCTGGCAGCCTCCGTCTTGCAGCATGTAGAAGAGAGTAGATTGAAGTCCTCCAAGTAGCATCTCCAAATAGCATCTCATAGCATAATCCTACCCGGCGATCCCCTCCTCATATCCCTGAGGTAGAGCGACCACCGGTTGTATCTGGCACTTGGAAGGGTGTGTTTTATTAAGTATCCGGTTCTAGTTGTCATAAGGTCAAGGTACAACTCCAAGTCGTCCTGTTACCGAAGATCACGGCTATTCGAATAGATTAACTTCCCTGCAGGGGTGCACCACATAACCCAACACGCTTGATCCCATTTGGCCGGACACACTTTCCTGGGTCATGCCCGGCCGCGGAAGATCAACACGTCGCAGCCCCACCTAGGCAAAACAGAGAGGCCAGCACGCCGGTCTAAACCTAAGCGCACAGGGGTCTGGGCCCATCACCCATAGCACACCTGCACGTTGCGAGGGCGGCCGAAAGCAGACCTAGCCTAGTGGCGTTCCAGTCCAATTCGGCGCGCGCCGCTCCGTCGCTGACGTCTGAAGTGCTTCGGCTGATACCACGACGTCGGGATACCCATAACTACTCCCGCGTAGATGGTTAGTGCGTATAGGCTCGTAGCCGACTCAGATCAAATACCAAGATCTCGTTAAGCGTGTTAAGTATCCGCGAACGCCGAACAGGGCCAGGCCCACCTGTCTCCCAGGTGGTCTCAACCTGCCCTGTCGCTCCGCCACAAGTAACAGTCCGGGGCCGTCGGGAACCCAGGCCCACCTCTACCGGGGTGGAGCCACCTGTCCTTTCAGCCCCCAACTCCGAACAGTATGATAGGTAATGTAACAGTGTAAAGTATATAGTATATGCCCGTGATCACCTCCCGAAGTGATCACAGCCCAGTAGTATAGCATGGCAGACGGACAAGAGTGTAGGGCCACTGATGGAACACTAGCATCCTATACTAAGCATTTAGGATTGCGGGTAAGGTATCAATGACTGTAGCAGCAATGACAGGCTATGCATCAGAATAGGATTAACGGAAAGCAGTAACATGCTACACTACTCTAATGCAAGCAGTATAGAGAAGAGTAGGCGATATCTGGTGATCAAAGGGGGGCTTGCCTGGTTGCTCTGGCAAGAGAGAGGGGTCGTCAACTCCGTAGTCGAACTGGGCAGCAGCAGCGTCGGTCTTGTAGTCTACCGGAGAGAAGAGGGGGAAGAAACAATGAATACAATGCAAACAAATGCATATCGATGCATGACATGACAAGTAACGATGCTAGGTGCGCCCAATCGCGGTAGTAGGTGATACCGACGAAGGGGGGAAACATCCGGGAAAGTATTCCCGGTGTTTCGCGTTTTCGGACAGATGAACCGGAGGGGAAAAGTTGCAAGTTCGATAGGTTAGGGGTGTGTGGCGGACGAACGGACTGCGTATCCGGAATCGTCTCGTCGTTCTGAGCATCTTTCATGTAGAAAGTATTTTCATCCGAGTTACGGATTAAAAGATATGATTTTCTAAAGATTATATTAATTTCTGGAATTTAACTAATTAATTATTTAATTCGAAAATGAATTTATGACGTCAGCATGACATCAGAGTGATGTCAGCAGGTCAACGTTGACCATTGACCTGGTCAACCTGACGTGTGGGTCCAGTGGGACCCACCTGTCATACTCTGTTTAGTTTAATTACAGATTAGTTAATTTAATTAGTGATTAGGTTAATCTAATCAGGATTAATTAACTTAATTAATTACTTAATTAATTAATTAATTAATATTTTAATTATTTTAGTTGTTATTTATTTATTTAATATATTTATTTTTATTTTATTATTATTATTATTATTATTATTATTATTTTTAATTCCTTTTTTTTATAAAACGTTATGGGGCGTGGGCCCCGGCTGTCATAGGCCCTAGGGGCCATAGTGGGTTTGGGTGCTGCGGGCGCCGCAGGTGCGGGCGCGGACGTTCGGGCGGCTGGCCCCGGGCATGGGCGCGAGCACCCGAGTGGGTGAACCCGGGGCGTAGGTGGAGGTCACCAGGGCGCGGTGGGGCGAGGCCGTGGCCTCGGCAAGGCTCGCCAGCCGACCGCGGCGAGCGAAGGCAGACACAGGG
>NW_021233161.1:98131-113852 GCF_002162155.2 Triticum dicoccoides | reverse complement strand
AATGGCCCAGGGGGAGGGGGGCTTTGCCTTTCTTTTCTTTGGTTTCTATTTTCCTTTTATTTCTTTTCTGTTTTCTTTTAGTTTTTTATTTTATTATAGTTTTGTAAAATACCAAAGTTGTACCTAATTTAGTTTTAATAAATATTCCACTGCCCCAATAGTTTTGGGAAATGAAATAACTTAGTTAATATTTTATTAATTGAAAAAGGCATTTATTTATTTGTTTTTGTTATTGTTTTGTTTATTTTTGAGCATCTAACTATTTTATCAAAATGTGGTTTCTCCACCATAATTACTCATGATTTATTTGACCCATCTTGAACATTTTAGTTTTAACTTTTGAAAACTTTATTTGTTTGACTTGATTTTGAATTTGACTTTGAACGAGATTTGAATCATCGTGAGATTAGCAACAGTAATCGTGGTGACGTGGCCCCGTTAGCAGAGGTTTACTGTAGCTTGATTATCCGGGCGTCACACTTAGTGACAATGAGATAGTTGTAATGAGGAAGATGATGAAGTCTTGACTCAAAATCTCCATGAGATTGGGAAAACTCTTCGTAGAGCTAAAAATAACACTTATAAAAGGTTCCAAGATGTTCTTGCTTGCTTTCAAAAATGCAATGACTAATTTCTTTACGAGCAAGCAAAAAGTGAACAACTTGAACATGAACTTGCTATGGCTCATCAATGTCTTAGTGACTTGAGGTCTTTAAAAGAAGAGATTGAAGTTACACATTGTAAACTTAAATAGGATTTTGAGCCCCTTGACCTTGACTACAAGAAGGTCAAAGGAGAGCTCATCAAACTCTCTAAGTCTCATGAGGAACTTCAAGCTACTCACGCGGAGTCTCTAGCTTCTACATGCGCCTCTCATATTGATAATGATGCTTGTGCTACTAACTCTATCTTGTGTGAAGCATCGATATTAAAAGAAAATGTTGAGCTAAGGACTCAACTTGATTTGCTAACTAGCAATTATGGGAAATTGGAAGAAAGTTATGAAAAGCTCTCGGGCACTCATGAGGATCTTATAATCTCTCATGATGGGCTAAATTTAGCTCATGAGGCTATGTGTATCAAGGTAAAATCATGTGAGTCTCATGTGGATATTACCACATCTTCTACTCGAAATTCCTTATTGCCATGTGCTAGTCCTTGCAATTCCTCTCTACATGATATTGGTACATCTTGTGATGAATTGCTCACCATTCCTTGTTGCTCTAACAATGAAGTTTCTACTTCCTCTAGTTCTTTTGTTAATACTAACCATGTAGAGGAAAATAAAGAGCTCAAGGCCCAAGTCACCAGTTTGAAGAAAGACTTGGAAAAATATTGTGATAATATCTTGAGTGTGCAAAAGGACCCTCAAGACAAAATTGGACTTGATTTCATCTCCAACAAGAATAAGTCCAAGAACAAGAAGAAGGGACGAGATCAAGTCAAGAATTCGGCCAACATTATTTGCTTCAAGTGCAAGAATGTTGGACACCATGTGAGATCTTGTCCATTGAAGAAGAAGGCTTCAAGTGTGAAGCATCAAGGGAAGTGGCCTCAAGTTCAATCTTAAGATAATGAAAGGCCTCTTCCCATGCCTAACCATGATAATGTTCTCCAAGTTGAGAAGGTAAATAAGAAGAGAAAGGGTAGCACATGTTGCTATATTTGCCGTGAGAAGGGACACATATCTTCATCATGTCCCAACGGTAATGTCTCTAAGCCTCAAATTTTCAATGATCATTATTCACTTAGAAAGGATAATGTTGGAAATTTGTTTGCCAAGTTTGTTGGTTCCCAAAGTGGTTTGAAAGTTGATAAGACCATTTGGGTTGCTAAACCTATTGTGACTAACTTCTTAGGACCCAACTTGGTTGGGGACCATCAAGCTCAAACTTGATCAATAGGTGTGTGGAGGACATTGGAGACTTGGTTAGTTTATGTAGAAAAAATATTTTCACCATGTATTATGGTTCAAAGCCAAGTCAAGTGGTATTATCATATTTGCCATTCCAATGCTCTTCCTGGAGGTAATTTGTATTTATATTGTCTACATTGGAAGTTACTAGTCCCTCTCATGTTTAGGTTTTGTACCTAGCATGTGTTTGTATATGGTGTGCCTCCTATTATGCTTGATTTGAGTTATCTAGCATGTGTACGTCGCAATGCACTTCATATAATTGTGTGTGTGTGGTTCCGAGCCTTTATTGCTTCATTAGTTGAATCATATAGGGCTCTTTTGAGATATTAATGGATCACCACATTATGGGGGAGTGATATGCTTTGTGCATATCACAATCCTTGTTAAATGTGTACAATTATGGGGTGCCACTTAGAATATATTTGAGATTATCTTATATCTCTGTGGCATGCAATGCCTTGTTTACATATGGCATTATTGTACGGTTTTGCCCATGGCTATCTTCAAAATCATATTAGGAAAATCGTTTGATTAAAGCTATTCCAATTGTTGCTTTGCATGATGATCTATCTAATTGGAATGTTAATAATATACTATCCAAGCTCTGTGTTTATTTCTAAACTCTCATGTTATGCTTATGTTAGTATAGATGGTCATGTACTTATGTGGTTTCTACGCCAAATGATAACTCGAAATACCATTTTGTTTGAGTTCATCTTATTGGTTTGTATGGAGTTATGGGAGTGTGTTATCTCATTGTTTATAGTATCCTATATCTAATTGAGTGAGATATTCCTATGAGTATGTGTGCAATGCATATCTTATATGCTCATTGGTTTTCCTTGGTTCATATGTTGAACTTTGTGTGCTATTATATGTTGATTTTTTCACTTTGATTTATTTTGGACAACATGAATGACTAGTGATGCTATTGGAAGTATTAATGGTTATGTGTTTATTTGTCCATTTTGTATCTCCCTGGATTTTGGTAGAAATGTGCATGCATAGTTTCCATGTGTAAATTCGCATGCCTTGTTTGCTTTATTTGATCCCATATATATCTGGTAAATCCATCAAATTCTTAATAGCTAAGATGTGCATGAAATTCAAATTCATATCGATATGCACATACTTAAGTGGTTTTACCCTATGTGTTGTAGTTATGCTAACTACTTCGGACCCAATAAGTTTGGGGACCATATTGTACTTAAAATGTTTTAGGTACATCTAAGAAGCATTGGGTGCTTGGCTTATTCATGGAGGTGGTGGTACTATGAGGAAATTAGAGCCAGGCTTGGACATTTTATTAATCTATGACTTCATACCAATGCTATCTTGGTAACAAGTATTTACTTCATGCATGTATATAGAAATGGGGTCAACCTTGTGTAGGTTGCATCATGGCATGAATTTCTTGACTCGTTCCTGTGATACTTGTTTCCTTTCTCAAAGCATCCCAACAATGATCTCTTGTTGCTAGTTGTGATGTCTTTGATGGTTGTGTGTTTGGAGTTCATTAATATACAATAAGATAATATTAAGCCATGTGCTATGCTTTCAAGCAAAGATCTCATTGGTATATTTTATGACTCCCATTTGGATATCTTATTCTTTCCTTTTGTAACCATTTCATGTGTACATCCTTCGTTGTGGATATATATCACCATGATTGTCATCTACCTAGAATCTTATAAACGTGAGAGAAGTTGCATCTCTAATTGATATCCTTATTCTTTCATGTCCACTGTTTCACTCTCATTTTGTATCTTTGGTGGCGTGGAAGCATAAGTTGTATGAGTGCGTGTCTTACTTTTTTTGCGTCTTAGTGCACTCATGTTTTGTGAAGATTGTTGTCCTTGCACTTGCCTTGACAAGCCTATTATTTCCTATCTTCACCATGGGTTGTCACAAGCTTTGATTTTTAATTTGCTATTAGTGAGCTTGTGAACCCATTTGCTTGATGTGTGTGTGTGACCTACTTAACTTTGTGTGTGTGGGAAGGACATGTCTGGCACCTTGTATCTCATTTACTCAAGACTATGTTGATGCTTACTTCTCATCCTTATATTAGTCTTCTCAAGTGCTTTGACATGACTCACACACATCGTTTTGGTTGTGCCTATTATTAGGTTGCCTCATTTACATGTTTCTCAACCATATGTTTGTTGCAATTGCTAGGCTTATTTTCCTATCTATGCTTGCTTGCAATTGTTTTGTGTTCCTATTGATTTTGGGGGAGTGATGATCCTATTTTGTGCACTTATACAAATAAAAAAAATTCTAAATAGTGCACAAATCATGGGGAGCCTCTCTATTTTCCTTAGAACACTCCGTTGCTCAAATCATAATATTCTTTTATCCTTCTGGATCGTCGGATCTTTTGATTGCTTGTGTCACATTGTGTTATGCAAATGAGATCAATTTGTGCCATGTACTTTGTGCCATGTGCCTTGCTCTTATGCTAGGCTCAAAGTTGTATAATAGTGGATTCACTTGTGGATATCATGTTCTTATCAATTACAACCTTTTTTTGTGTATACGGGTTTCTTTGTGGATACATATCATGATTATTATTGGCCACTTAGAAATTTTTATACATAAGAAAGTTCATGTCTTTCCTTGATATCATTTAGTCCTTGCTGGCCACTTTGTGTGTTCCTTCTATTCGTATAGTGGCTTTGGTAAGAGGTTGTGTCATGAGTGCTTGTATGCATTGCATATATCCTTGCGCACTCAAGTGTTTTGGATGTATTTTGCACCCATACTTGACATGATGATCATATTGGATATTCCTATTTTATCTTGTCCAAAATATGTTCTTTGGATCTTTTGAATGTTTTCCTCCCATGTTTAATCTAATTTTCGTATCATACTATCTTGTTGCATTCTAGATACTATATATTGGTTGAGCTCCTCAAATTTTTCATCATTGAATATGTGCATTTGATTTAACTCACATTTCCGCGATATGCACACACTAAGGAGGAACTCATACTATATTAGTCTTCTAGATTTTTCCATTCATTTTGGCATTTTTTGCCAATGGGGGAGAAATTTAGAGGGTTTAAGATAAGTATTTTTGTAGTGCTTGTTGTCACTCATGCATATCTACCCCTGTTATATACTCTTGTTGCATGGATGAGTATTGTATATAGGGAAATCTTCTCCTAGTTTATGTCAACCAATGTATGCAATGAAATTCGAAGTTCATTCACACATGCATATATTGTGGGGGAGCTTGCTCTATATATTGAGGTCTTACTAACATCAAATGCTTGTGTAGTGTTTTGATGTTAATACAACCGGTTTTGATAAACATCAAGTTTCTTTGTGATAATTAATGCTATCAAAATCACCGCAAGTATACAATTTATCCTCGAAAAAGTGCGTGCTTGTGTAAAAATTCATTATATAAACCCTCTTGTTGAGATTGCCATCAATTACCAAAATGGGGAAGATTGAAAGTACATGTAGTCCCCATGTGTGGTTTTGGTAATTGATGACAATCCTTATGGACTAATGTTTGCATTGAGATATACATGTGAAGGTTAGTCCCATTGGAATATGATTGAAGATTAATGAAAGACAACTCCTTTGAAGCAACAATTACATTGAGATGATCAAAATGAAGTTCATTGGAGTATCTTAAGGGTTGCCATGCTTAGAGCTATGGTTTGAGCCATAACGGATCAAGATCTTAAAAGGATGATTTGAATGATGAATTCTAGGAGTGACTCAAAGATATGATCATAATGGACTCATGTGTTGAGTCATGATTGATCAAGTATTCAAGCAAGCTATTCAAGTGAAGAATTCAATATACCCTTCAAGACGTCAAGATTAAACATGGAGTAGAGATATAGGTTGACCAAGATGAAGCTCAAAGATCGAACTCTAAATGGACAACACACGAGCACAAATGATGCACCACATAGGATCTTGTGGTATGATAAGAAATTATCAATTGCACTCTGTGTACTAACCCATACTATGTGTTGTCTATGTTTTTGAGGGTTAGGTGATTCTCATGGGCTCGCATCAAGAAAGAGATTTCAAGTGTCTATGAGAGGATGACATCAAGTGTTGGTGATCATGGTTGACAAGGGCAAGTTCAAGATAACCATCCCAAAGGATTACATTCTTGAAGCTTGTGCATGATCAAACGATGGACAAGTGAAGATGAATACAAAGCAAAGCTTCCCACATTGTGTATGGGGGAGAGACTTGAAGACTTTACCAATGTCTTGCCTTCATCTTGAGCCAAGAAGAAACATCAACATCAAGCTCAAGTGAACGGCTAGTGTCGAAGGTATTAGTTCCTTTGATGTTAGTGTTGTGGAGTGATGACCACCAAAGAAACATATACACTCAAGAATGGATTCTCGATAGCTATGTAGTGTAGCTCTTTTATGATTCTTGAGTTATAGGGATCCCGCACTATTAAGAGGGGATAAAAGGGATTTATGATGGATTTGCTCAATTCAACATCTTCTATACACAATTTCACTCATATCCTATATACCAAAGAAAAGCCAAAGCCAAATAGTTTCCCAAAATATATGATCTAACCTTTCCATACTTTGCACCCTCCATTTTGGTTTATCTTGGGTGGTTCTCTATGTGAGGATCTGGAGCTTTTTCATAGCTTCAAAACGAGCCCAAGATCATCAAAATCGGAGTTCGGATGTGAAAGTTATGCATGTTTTAGTTTTGGGGTTCCTGCTGTTATTTTGGCCGGACGTCCGGTAACGTCCGGAAATCCAGTGCGCCGATCCAGAAGCAAACAGACGGATTTCCGGTACTTATCGGATGTCCGGTGCCCAGATGTCCGGTAAGTGTTGGATGTCCGACAAACCTGTTTCGCAAATATCCTGCTACATTCGTCTGATGGCATGCTACGGCCGTCGGACGTCCGGTGTTCCACCGGACGTCCGGTAATCCACCGGACGTCCGACACTTTCCTGAGCAGAATTCTCCCCAACGACCACATTTGGGGCCACACTATAAATACCCCTTCACTACTTCGTGGAGGGGTTGAGCAACACATTCATATGAATCCTAGAACACAAAAAGGCTCCCTCTCACTTCTCGTACATCAAAACTTAGATCCCAGAGAGATTCGTGAGAGTTCTTGAGAGATTTTCCAATCAAGTGATAGATCCACTCCCTCTCCCTCTCTTGACCAAAGGAATTTGTGATTTGAGCAAGTCTTGAGCATTTCCCCTTTGTTCTTGTTACTCTTGGAGGTTGGAGACTCCTAGGCGGTAGGAGTGCTCCGGTGAGGAATCAACTTGTGATTTGTCCCCCGGAAGGTTTGTGAAGGTTTGGAGGCCGCCTCAAGGTCTACCACTAGTGGATGAGAATCGCCTTCATGGTGATACCTCAAGGAGAATAGGGTGAGCCTTCGTGGAGTTGGTGTGCCTTCGTGGTAACATCCACCGCTCTAACGGTGACTAGCTTCCCTCCAAGGAAGTGAACATCGGGATACATCCTCGTCTTCATGACTTCGGTTATCCCTAACCCTAACTCCTTACTTGTGGTTTACTTTGGTCACTTGACCGTGCATTCACTATATCTTTTTGTCCTCATTATATTGTGTTGGCCATTCCCTTGAAGAGATTATTTAGGCCTACACTTTATATTCGCAATTCATACTTTCTACTATTGTTCTATCTTATGCTTAGTGTGAATTGCTAGCTTGTAACATTCATTTCCATAACTTGTGTAAGCTTGTAGTGCTTACTTGAGTTTGCTTGTATCATTCAATTCCATATATTGTGATACAATTTGTGTAAACTTGTATTGCTTACTTATGGTTGTGTGTATTATTCATTTCCATATCTCTTGATACACATTGAATAAGTTTGTGTGACTTACTTGTGCTTACTCATATCCTCGTTGTTCTCATCTTGTTTATCCTAAGTTGTTGGTGGACTTAGTGAGCCTAGTATATTTAGGATTTGTGCTTGAAAAATATACGCTTAGTTTATTTCCGCATTAGGATATAGCCAAATCCGTAAAAGATTTTAAATCGCCTATTCACCCCCCCTCTAGGCGGCATCGTGGTCCTTTCAGAGGGACGAGATATGATAGGTTAGATGAAAGAGTCCTAGGTAGTGGTGCTAGCAATAAGCTTATTTATTTTCCGATGAAAAAACCAACCTTATTTCTTTATGTTTTTCCTCTTATTTGTTTTAAAGGGGCGCATGTGCCCATTTGGTCCGTGTTGGCTCTATAGGCCTGTCCAAGTAATACACACGATCAAAATTATCGAAATTACATACATGATTGCCAAATATACATAAGGCATCACGCTCGATCGACCAGGATGGCAAGCATGCATGGCAAATCCGACTTGCTTCCCCATGTTTGGCATGCCCCCATGCGCTGTGTCCAACTCACCGAAGCCGTCTGTCTAAGTGGCCAAGAGTGGCATTGTGGTGGGGTCAAAGGTCTTGGTACCCCATGTCGCCTTCGGTTCCATTGTGGCGAGCATGCATCATCGTGGCAAAGCCGACTTGCTTCCCCATGTCTAACATGATCCACCAGGCCTCGTCCAATGCACCGAAGTGATCCGTCCAACTGGCCAAGAGCGACGTCGTGGTAGGGTCGAAGGTCTTGGTACCATCCATTGCATCGACGGCATGCACGAATGGAAGAAGGCTCCCGGCCTCTCCGGTTGCCTCCCCTACGAGATTGGCCTCGTGAAGGGGCTCACCGTGTTCGACGCCGGCGGCAACCAGATCCGTGGCCCCATCCCGCTCTCCTTTGGCTGCCTCGCCGACGCCAAGGAGCTCAACCTCACCCGCAACCAGCTCTACGGCCACGTCCCCGACGCCAAGGAGCTCAACCTCGCCCGCAACCAGCTCTACGGCCACGTCCCCGACGTGCTCTGCCTCCTCGCCAAGACCAGAAGCTCACCAACCTCTTCCTCTCCCACAACTACTTGCACTCCATGGGCTACCACTGCATGGAGCTGGTGAGGAGCCACGTGCTCGACGTGCGCCGCAACTGCATCCTCGGCTTCCCCAGCCAGCGCCCGCACATCGAGTGCCCCATGTTCTACGCCGACCCCACCAAGCACTGCCCCTTCATCCCGCACATACCCTGCAACCTCCCGGGGTTCAAGCCGCATGCCATCGCAGCGTTGCCGGCGGGGGAGAGCGCCGTGCATGGCTAGGGCGGGATGGGAGTGTGGCCGTGGGAACTACTGACGTCGAGATAGGTGGTTAATTAGGTGAGGGAGAACAACAATAGGTGGCAGATATGTGTCGATCATTTGGTCATTGATTTGAATTTTTTAAGTGTTACTACTCCGTCCAAAAAAGCTTGTCCCTCAAATGAATATATCTAACACCAAGTTAGTGCTAGATACATCCATTTAAAGGACAAACTTGGGACTTGAAGGGAGTATATAGTATGTCCATCTGATTGCATGAAGCGTGATTGTGTTGTGTTGCATTCGGAGACAAATATATGTAAAAAGTTCCATTCGGGACCCAAACCCTTGCCGTGCGTGTGTATGGGAATGTGATGCCTACATGGCATCATTATGGCATTGTGGGACTTCCACTCAGCATTGTGTGAAACAAAGGTTGCTTTGTAGTCCATTTCTAAAAGTATAGTATTTGAAAAAACTTCAAGAGACATATATATGTCTATAATTTTTCAGTCATTCAATCAAATACCAAAACAACCATATCATCCACTAAACTTTCCGAGTTTTGACAAAAGACACATCAATTAATGAAATCTTCTAGGTGTTAACGACAACAATATGAAGTGTACCACGTTCTGGTTTTGATCGGACGGTCACACGTGATCTCCTTGGAGATATTGGTGTGATGTTGTTTATCTCTACCACGTTTAGGCCACCATCCAAGGCCCCCTCTTGATGTCGACTGCCGAAGGCAAGAGGAACTGCGGAAATCAGATTTCTAGCTGAGAATCACATGCCCTGAAAACCCAAGGTTTCCTCGGCAAGGTTCGTCCATGAAGGATGAGTCAGGGTCTAAGAGATCAAGCCAAAAGTCGTAGTCAATGGACAACATGTCAATATTCTTGTAATATTGTTTGTTGGCATGGAGGGACGAGATATGCTAGGTTAGATGAAAGAGTCCTAGGTAGTGGTGCTAGCAATAACCTTATTTATTTTCCGATGAAAAAATCAACCTTATTTCTTTATGTTTTCCCTCCTATTTGTTTCAAAGGGGCGCATGTGCCCTTTTGGTACGCGTTGGCTCTATAGGCCTGTCCAAGTAATACACACGATCAAAATTATCGAAATTACATACATGATTGCCAAATATACATAAGGCATCACGCTCGATCGACCAGGATGGCGAGCATGCATGCCAAATCCGACTTGCTTCCCCATGTTTGGCATGCCCCCATGCGCCGTGTCCAACTCACCGAAGCCGTCTGTCTAAGTGGCCAAGAGTGGCATTGTGGTGGGGTCGAAGGTCTTGGTACCCCATGTCGCCTTCGGTTCCATTGTGGCGAGCATGCATCATCCTGGCAAAGCCGACTTGCTTCCCCATGTCTAACATGATCCACCGGGCCTCGTCCAATGCACCGAAGCGATCCGTCCAACTGGCCAAGAGCGACATCGTGGTAGGGCCGAAGGTCTTGATACCAAGCATTGCATCGACGACATGCACGAATGGAAGAAGGCTCCCGGCCTTTCCGGTTCCATCCCCTACAAGATCGGCCTCATGAAGGGGCTCACCGTGTTCGACGCCGGCGGCAACCAGATCCGCGGCCCCATCCCGCTCTCTCCTTTGGTTGCCTCGCTGTCGCCGAGGAGCCCAACCTCGCCCGCAACCAGCTCTACAGCCACGTCCCCGACGTGCTCTACCTCCTAGCCAAGACCGGCAAGCTCACCAACCTCTCCCTCTCCGACAACTACTTGCACTCCGTGGGCTACAACTGCATGGAGCTGGTGAGGAGTCGCGTGCTCGACGTGTGCCGCAACTGCATCCTCGGCTTCCCCAGCCAGCGCCCGCACATCGAGTGCCCCATGTTCTACACCGACCCCACCAAGTACTGCCCCTTCATCCCGCACATACCCTGCGACCTCCCGGGGTTCAAGCCGCATGCCACCGCAGCGTTGCCGGCGGGGGAGAGCGTCGTGCATGGCTACGGCGGGGATGGGAGTGTGGTCGTGGGAACTACTAACGTCGAGATAGGTGGTTAATTAGGTGAGGGAGAACAACAAAAGGTGATAGATATGTGTCGATCATTTGGTCATTGATTTAAATTTTTTAAGTGTTACTACCTCCGTCCAAAAAAGCTTGTCTCTCAAATGAATATATCTAGCACTAGATACATCCATTTAAAGGACAGGCTTGGGACTCGGAGGGAGTATATAGTATATATGTCCATCTGATTGCATGAAGCATGATTGTGTTGTGTTGCATTCGAAGACAAATATACCATCCACTAAACTTTTCGAGTTTTGACAAAAGACACATCAAATAATAAAATCTAGGTGTTAAAGACAACAATAAATGACAAGTGCGGATGAATACCACGTTTTGGTCTTGATCGGACGGTCACACGTGATCTCCTTGGAGATATTGATGTGCTGTTGTTTTTCTCTACCAGGTTTAGGCTACCATCCAAGGCCCCCTCTTGATGCCGAATGCCGAAGGCAAGAGGAACTGCAGAAATCAGATTTCTAGTTGAGAATCACATGCCCTGAAAACCCAAGGTTTCCTCGGCAAGGTTCGTCCATGAAGGATGAGTCAGGGCCTAAGAGATTAGGCCAAAAGTCGTAGTCAACGGACAACATGTCAATATTCTTGTATTACTCCTTGTTAACATGGAGCGACGAAATATGCTAGGTTAGATGAAAGAGTCATAGGTAGTGGTGCTAGCAACAAGCTTATTCATTTCCCATGAAAAACCAGCCTTAAATCTTTATGTATTTCCTCTTATTTGTTTCAAAGGGGCACATTGCCCTTTTGGTCCACCTTGGCTCTATAGGCCCGTCCAAGTAATATGCACGATCAAAATTATCGAAATTACATGCACGAATGGAAGAAGGCTCCCGAGAACGACATCCGCATATCCAGCGTTGCCGCCCCCAAAGAATGGCTTAGAGCACTCTCTCAAAGCACCCTCTAGGGACTCTACCGCGGAGGCTGCCTGGTTCTTCCCCTCTGCCTTCTCGCCCTCCGTTGCGCCCCATGCGGCCTTATACATCGCCTCGATGAGCTGCAAAGAGACACATGATGAATTTCAGAGTTGAAACGTGGTTAAAGAGCTCAAAGAAATAAACAACCCGGGTCTATGGAATCAAACTAATGATGATTATGCATGTAAAGCGTTTTTAATGCATAGACCAAAACAAAAAAAACTATTTAACAAAATACCGTGTCATCGATGAAGTCAACCCAATAGCGAGCGATGGCACGGTCGTGGCTGCCGGCGGGGAGGAGGGAAGGGCCGGCGCTGTTAGGGAAGGCCTGGTCGACGTATTGTATTATGTTGAGCAAGCCATGGACAGGCTTGGCGCCGTGAATCAGCAGCACCGGCACCTTGCCGTGGCGGAGCAGATCGTCGATCTTGTTGTTGTTCCTGGGGTCCTGCTCCACGTAGTCGTAGGGGCCTCAGGCCCTTGAGGCGGAGCACGAGCCGCACACGCAACACGTGCGGGCTCACCCTGATCCCTTCAGGTCTTCTCCTGTCTTCAACGCCATCCCTTCCTAGCTCGTGTGTTGATCAGCTGAAACCTTGCGCGTAGCTAGCTAGCTCTGTGTTCTTGGCTGTCCCTGCCTGCACTTTCTCAATGTTTTGGTTGTTTGTGTGACTCTTGGAGGATGGAACGGCAGAGGAATTTATATGATGATGATGGACAAGAAGGGAAGGTCAAATTCCCGCATAAAAAGAGAGACGGGAAGGTCAAATTGTTTGGTTGGTCTCTGAACCATATCTATTCTTCGGTTTCGCAAAAGTAATCAAAGTATATATGGCCATATGCCCCCATGGCTATCCTTTTAGAATTGTTTGACTCGACAAGCACGAGCAAACTCTAGCCAATCATCGGTATGCCGATCAACTTTTCCCGAGTAAATACAAAAAACCACTTCTCGCAAAAAAAATACAAAATGCCACTACAATTCAGATTAGGGTTCCAAAATAGAGTACCGCAATTATTTTGTTTACCAAAAAAATTACCACTTTGAAGGTCTTTCTTTTTTGCAAAAAACACTAGGGATCGGTTGGGCTCAAATTGATCCCAAATGGCTCGTACGATGCATATTCAACGGTGCCTCTCGAGTTTGACTCCCATGGGCGACATTATATGCCACACTTGTTTTGCCAGTAAACCAGACACTGACAACTGGGCCTTGGAGTGTCCCACGCGTCAGTATCTGAGCCAGGTAACAGTCAACTACTTTGATTGACGGCAAGGCTCTGTTTTGGGCATTTTTTAGTGTGGGCTGAGTAGAGAAGGTGAGAAGTGAGGGATGTTAGTTGGGCGAAGCAAAACTAAGCAGAACTAAACAACCAAGCGCATGAACATGAAAATTCAACATCTATATCATGCGCTAGATTGGATGGCCGCCTTCCTATCTGCTGTCCGTGGACATGCCTGGACATGCATGTCCATGAACATTTGATATGTTTAATTTGATGCATAATGTTGGAGATGCCCTTATAAGATACAATCCATGCTTCCCCGCCCCCTGCCGCTCTAGACTAAGAAACTCACACGAAGAGGCGAGTTGAGTGGCGGAAGTTAAATGCCTAGCCATCGGTGGCCGTGCCCCTGTGTAGAGTAACAATGACCTTCCTAGTGTAGAGTAGTAATAAGAGGTGATATCATCAGAGGTCATAGAACTTACGCTGGATGTTCAGTTTGGTACTAAAACTTAGAAAATACAGATTTATGGTCACCCAACTTGCGTTTTCGTGCAAATACGGTCACTTTATCCGCATCGGACGTTATCCCGTGCTTACGTGACATGCCAACATGGCTATGGCCCACCGTAAGTGACAGGAACCATTTTTTGCAGAAACGCCCCTGTTTTGTATTTAATTGCACAAAAACCTCCTCATCAGCATGCGTGTTCCACTTAAGAGAGAAATGATAAATAAAAAGTTCATGCGCACGTAACGCTTGACAGAGATATGAGAAACAAAAAGGCCGCACAGGGCTAGAATTCGCTACGCCATGCATGCAAATGCCTGTTGTTACGGCATATCTCTCTCAAGGTAGTTTTGGTGATTGATGACAACATGTTTGCGGACTAATCTTGTACTTTGAATTATTCACAGATCCTCCCCTGGCACGAGACGCCTTCTTCCCTTCGGAGTGTATTTCAAGACGGTGTAGCTCTTTCGTTTCTTTCTCGTTGGACTAGTTGCGTAGAGGGCACCGTACTATCAAGAGGGGGTCCGCTGGGGTTTTGCATGGGTGGAATCATCACGTACACATCAGTTTCTCACCCTCCGAGCATTTCCTTTCCATTGAAGAGATCTCTCCTCTCTCTTCCTTGTCCTGTCTGGGTCAAAGCGGTAGTACCGCGCACCCAGCGGTAGTACAGCTGAGAAGCCACAAGCGGCAGTACCGCTCCGCAGCGGTAGTACCGCCCGTGGCTCCACGGCAGTAGTACCGCTGGGGGCCTGGCACCTCCGCCTTGTCCTCAGCTTCTTTGAGAGATTTCTTCTCTCTCTCTTGCGCCCCAACGGTAGTACCGCACTGCCTGCGGTACTATGGCCGAAGGGTCACAAGCGGCAGTACCGCTCCACAGCGGTACTACCGCCCTTGACCCCACTGCCGTAGTACCGCTGGGCAGTCTGGTTCCTACTGCCTCGATTCGAGAGGTCTTTTTCTCGTGTCGGGTTTTGCGGCACTAGTCACGGTTGTAGTGGCGGTAGTACCGTTCCAGGAGCGGTAGTACCGCCCTACCACCGCGGTAGTACCGCATTTGGATCTGTTCCCTACTAGTCTCCTCAGCATGGCAGTATCGCTGGATGGTGCGGCAGTACCGTTGTCCTGGCGGTAGTACCGCCCCCTCTCAGCGGTAGTACCGCCCTGTGCGGGGCTGGTTGGTGGGGGGCAATGGGATTGTTGCACCCACTATAAAAGGGAGTCCCCTTCTTCCTTCTCACCTACCTCTTTTTCCCCCAAGCTCCATTTATTGCTCAAGCTCCATTAAATACTCCAAGCTTCATTTTCGCCCGATCTATCTTTCTAGCCAATCAAATTTGTTGATTTGCTCGGGAGTGGTTGAGAAGGCTCCGATCTACACTTCCACCAAGGGATTTTCGATTCCCCCACTCATCCCTAGCGGATCTTGTTACTCTTGGGTGTTTGAGCACCCTAGACGGTTGAGGTCACCTCAGAGCCATATTCCATTGTGGTGAAGCTTCGTGGTCTTGTTGGGAGCCTCCGATTAAGTTGTGGAGATTGCCCCAACCTTGTTTGTAAAGGTTCGGTCGCCGCCTTTAAGGGCACCAATAGTGGAATCACGGCATCTCACATTGTGTGAGGGCGTGAGGAGACTACGGTGGCCCTAGTGGCTTCTTGGGGAGCATTGTGCCTCCACACCGCTCCAACGGAGACGTACTTCCCCTCAAAAGGAAGGAACTTCGGTAACACATTCTCGTCTTCACCGGATCCACTCTTGGTTATCTCTTACCTTTACTTGTGCGAGCTCTTTAGTGTTTCTACCCTTACTTGCTTGTATGCTTGTTGTTATTGCATCATATAGGTTGCTCACCTAGTTCCACATCTAGACAACCTACTTTGAAGCAAACTTTAATTTGGTAAAGAAAAGCTAAAAAATTGGT